>NC_089502.1:82388382-82688627 GCF_036850765.1 Saccopteryx bilineata | reverse complement strand
CTGCTCCACTGCAACTGGAGCCATTCTAGTGCCTGAGGTGGAGGCCATGGAGTCATCCTCAGCACCTGGGCCAACTTTGCTCCAATAAAGCCTTGGCTGCAGGAGAGGAAGAGAGAGACAGAGAGAAAGGAGAGGGGAAAGGTAGAGAAGCAGATGGGTGCTTCTGCTCTGTGTCCTTGCTGGGAATCAAACCTTGGATTTTCACAGACCAGGCCAATGCTCTACCACTGAGTCAACCAGCCAAGACCCACCTTTTTGTTTTTTAAGATAGGTTTTTAAGATGCAGTAAGCATGTTCAATACAGGACTGTTCTGTTGAATTATAAGAGATACCTGTAGCATGTTTAATATTCTAGTTCTATAAAGCTATTTGGAGTTTCATAGAAGTATAGCAAGGACCATTGTATGTTTTAATTACTTAAGGGCATCCAAGAACAGAGATGGACTATAAGACATAAGAAGTAGCATAACGTGCTGCTTCCCCAGTAGTAGGAGTGGTATGGATCATGCCTGAATAAATATCTATAGGAACATATAAATACTTAAAACAACCAAAGGAAGGTTCATAAGTGATATCAGTTTGCCATATGCCATTTGGAGTAAGATCTCTGAGCTTGCTGCCTTGTCCTAAAGACTTTCTCAAATAAAATTGACAAGAAGGGCAATATTTCACAATATGTTTGTCTTTTAAAAAAGTAATAGGAATATTTTTTTTCAATGATTGGGTGTTTTGACAGTGAAATTGACAAGCTGTGGTGGCCTGGTGAAAGGCAATTGTTGTTGTGAGTCGGTGGTGCAGAGAGAGAGATCAGCAGATGAAATAATGAAGAACTAGCAAAGGACCACTGCTTGCTCAGGCAAATGGCCATGAGCTCGCGCTGTGTCCTATTTTTATTCACAAGACTTCAAAAAGCTTGTTTACTGAGAAATTGGCATAACATTTACTTAAGCATAACTTTTACTTAAAGATACATGGAGTACACTTGCATGATAGCTTAATAACAACATAATATCAAAAGGCATTAATTGCTATTGCTTCTATGGTTTCCACAACATTCCTCTCTTTATCTCAAGGGATAACCTTGGAAGGTACAGAAATCTTATGAGAATGTTTTACTGAGTAAAAGCCCAGCAACTGCCTTCAGTCACATAGACCTGTTTCAGTGACCCACCTTCAAGTCACAAAACAATTCTCTTGGCAAAACATTCTTTTCTTGTTGGCTGTGCTCCCATTCAAGGCCATGCAATGGGTTATTCCACTACATTTCCCCCTTTTTGTTTATGCTGAATGTTATGAAGCACCACAGAAAACACAGCCTTTGGTCGTTCATCCCTTATTTCTCTTGCTTTGATTTGTTGACAGACTACATATAAAAGAAAACATAGAATTAATATTATTATAAAAAGTCCTATAGTGGATCCCCAAAATCCTTTAATATATTCAATAGGCTTTAATTGTAATAAATTATCTATTAATCCCTTCAATATAGGTTGACATGTTAGAATTTCTAATTTTCTTTGAAAAGCTTTATGAATATGTCTTTGTAATTTAATGATTTCTTTAGTTATATTATCATGATTTAACAAATGCTTTTTAATATTTTCCTAATGGAAATAAGTATGATTTTAAGAAATAGGGGTAACACAAAAAGTAGTTACATTCTAATCACATTTTATCTTAATTTGTCTTTGCAGGCTAACAATTTGATCTCTTAACACAATCATAGTCTGTTCTAAATCATTAACTTTAGTATTAATGTCACTATCTATATGTTATTGAGAAGTCCACAGTTGTTCAGAATCTTCATGCCATTTTTGCACAAAGTCCACAGTCTATATTTTGATGTAATGCAACTCCAGATACAGCAGCCATGGTGGTTACAGTTATTAATCCTATAATTATGGTGATGATCAGTCCAAACAGTCTCTTGGTTCACTTCAAGGACTTAATAAGATGTTGTAACAGCATCATGGAAAGGGAACCCTGCCACATCCAATGCATCTGTACTGGGATCTAGACTCCTTTTTGGGTTCTTAAAATATAAAGACTTTGACTATTTTTATTAAAAAGAATAGAAGAATTAATACATGTATAAAAAGCACACTTATTGCAAGTTATTGAATAATTTTCAGCTATCTATTTGGTTTCACCTATAATAAACATATAAAGCAATCTAACACAAGCAGATATAAAATGTGTTTCATTCTTCTTAAAGATTAACATAATATGATTAGAAGGATAATTTCTCCAGATTTTTCCTTTCTACAATGACATATGTTTAAGTGCCATGACTACTTTCCACAAATGATATTGTATAGGGCCAAATTTTATATGAGGAGCTTGAGGTGACATCCCTCCTCTATGCTATATGATAGTAGGATTACTTTGATCCTAGCTGTAATTAAACCATTGTTCTTATGCCACCTTAAATCAGCACCCTGCCCTTTAACTTGGGTGGAGCTATTCAGGTTTTAACCTATGACATTTTATGTACAGATGTATTACTTTTAAATCTATATCCTTGTAACAAACGTGGTGTTTTATTAATCTCCTTTACTGTTATCTTTGACAATAGAGAGCCAAGCTTGAGCTTTTATTTTTAAACAATGTGGCTCATGTCTTATACATATAGGTAATCCCTCAACTTCTGTTGTATAATTTTCTAATTTCATGCCTTCTTCTGAAGGTGCTGAAGGGACCTCTATCATTAAAAGGTCCTGGAAGCCAATTAGAGTCATTAACAAAAATAGGAAAGGTACTATTTTCCTAATGAATAGCTCTACTTAATGGAGGATTAGGGACATATGCCTAATAACTAAAATTTTCAGTTCTACTTACCAGAATTGTAACCAAAGCAATCAATTCTAAAATCAGGTTAGTAGCATTTTCTTCTTTTCTAGTAGCTTGTAGCATTTTTTTTTTACCATTAAAGGTCAGTTTTTTAAGTTGACCCACACTTGGTATTTTAGCTTTTTCAATACCAAGCAGCAGCACCTTAAAATTCTTCTTTTGAAATTCATTTCTTCCATCTCAGCAATGGGCAGATATGGAAAGAAGCTATTGCTCTTATTCATGTTGTTAGTTTAACTCTACGAGCAGGACTCCAAAGAACTTCACCAGATTCTGCAATGACACAAGCAAACCCTCTTCCCCAATGTTGCACTACACTACATACTATTGATTCAACTCACTTTTATAATGCACAGGTTGATTAATCTTAGAACTGTTTTTTGTCCAGTGTCTGTTTGCAGCAATCAAATTATCTTCTCCTGTATTTAAGAAATTTAAAGTAAATAAAGCTTTGTGTAACATAATTCTAGGGGATAATCTCCTTTCTTCTCTCCCCTTTTGTTTAAATAACATATTTTTCAGAGTGCAATTACTGCATTCAATAATTGCTTGTTCTTGTGAATTATATGGAATTCTAGTAGTATGTTTAATATTCTAAAATGCTAAGAATTGTTGAAATTTAGTAGATGTATAGGCAGGACTATTGTCAGTTTTAATTGCTTTAGGAATGCCTATAATATTAAAAGCTTCAATAAGATGTTGAATGACACAATTAGCCTTTTGTCTAGGTAAAGGTGTGCCCTATTGAAAGGAAAAATAAATATTAATAAAACCATACATAAGATAGTTTTTTAAAAGAAGAAATATGAACAATATCTATTTGCTACAGGTTATTACTGTGTTGCCCTCTAGGATTCATTCCTCTCAGTAATGAAGGAGCATTTAAAATACTATACTGAGGAGAGTTTTCAACATTATTTCGAGCTTCTTGCCTGGTTATTCTAAATTTTTGTATTAAACCTTTTCTATTTGTATGAGTCTCTGTATGAAATTTAGTAGTTATTTCTATTGATTTAATAAGTAATTGATTAATTTTATTATTTGTAGTAGATATAGGTCCTGGTAAAGTTGTATGAGAATGAATGTGAGTTATATAGACAGGCAAATTTTGTTCCTACAATAAAAGTTGTAACTCTTGAAACAATTTGTGTAATTCAGAACCATCATTTGAAATATAAACAGTTTCTATAAGTTTAACTCTCTGTTCTACATATTGTGAATCAGTAACAATGTTAATAGAACAGGATGTTTGAATTTTGTCTTCAGCTATAATTAAACTATACTGATTTAAGGTTTCAGAAGCATTTTTAAGGATGACTGAAAGTTCAGTATTATTTTTATAAGCTATTAATATGTCATATATATAATGGATTATTAAAGATTGAGGATATTTCTGATGAATTTTTTAAAGGTTGATTTACATAATGTTGATACAGTGTCAGGCTATTCAACATTGCTTATGGAAATAATATAAATTTAGTAAGAATAGTTAGTTCTGCATATTGTTATAGACACAACAGCTAGTATTGCTAGACACAGAGTCAAAGATGTTTTTGAAGTCTTAGTCTTAATTAAAACATTTTTTGCTTCCTGGGTAAGTTTATTTAATTGTCAAATCTCCCTTTTTTCTATTTTTGATTTATGCCGAGGCTTCAATCTTCTGGAAGGTATATACTAGTCCCGTATTTTTGGAGATAAGAGTAAATCCTCACCCTTACATTTTTCCTACATTGCTGTTGTAAATTAACAAACTGTCCATCTAAAAAGTTCATTTGGTGTAATATTAATAAGAGGGGTATCATTAGCATTTTGATTAGCTTGAATACAAGCTTGATTCTCCTACTAAGTCATAAATTGTAACTCTTTTGCTTTTAAAAGAACAGTCCAAGCTAATATTTCTAAATTTTTTGAGATAAAACATTCAGAGTCCATGAAGGAGGATAACAGTTCCTGCATATAAAAACAATTAGTTTTATACTTGAAGCAAGCCATTTTAACTCTTTAAGAGCTTTGACAGAAATTTGGTCATAGTGAGTATAAAAAACTCCTTGTAAGAAAGTTTAGACTGTAATTTAAAAAGTTGCTCTTTTAATTATTTATATGATAAATGTTTTTCTTTATTAGAGGCTAAATGACCCTTGTTATTTTCCTATTGTAAAAAAAATTAGAGCTTTGTTAGGGATTTTCCCTAAGCCATATATCTTAATGACTACTGCCTAAGTGGGCTAAAAAGAAAACTAATGTTGCTTAGTAATAACAGATACATTAGTTTCTATATCTAAAAGTCTGTTGTATAGTTAAGTCTATTATAGAGCATCAGAGGAACTAAATTCCCACTTTCCTCAGTGCCTTCTTTTTCAGGATGTTGCTTTACAAGCAGCCAACTGTCTGCAGTAGCTTGCAATAAATTCTTAAAATGACTTAATTTTATTTAATTCCTTAGTTTTATAAATTTGAGCATATTTTACACACAAACAAGACAATTTTCAACACAGAAATACAAGTATAACATATAACTTTAACTAATTCTAATATTTGAATTCTTATTTGATTTCAAACTTTGAATATACCTTACAATGTATTAACCAAATTAGCAAGTCTTAAAGATTCATATTCTATTCAATTTAAATTTAAATGAGCGTTTTTTATAATTTCTCATTTTAAAGCAAAAAATATATGGATGAAACTATTTTTTCAATATAAAAGCTGGCATTTTTAATCTTTGTATGCAAACACTTAATTCAGGCATTAAAAATTACATTTTAGACAACATCAAACAAAAACTAAACAGAAATTAGAATCAGACAAACCAGACCAAACAAACCAAAGAGAAACCCGGGATTTCAGAGCAGTCAGACTAGAAAGATGCCTGCCTGATTTTAATCAGGGCATTTTCTGACAGAGAGATTGATGATGGATGAGACTAAACAAAATTTTCCCAAGAAAATTCTCTTGGCATCTGCTGGGATATTTTCTATAGTCAGATCCAACACATGCCCCCTGCCTCAGTTTCCAGACAAGGAATAAGAAAAAAACAAAATGATAGCTCAGGTAATTGTAGCTAAAACACCAAAGAAAATCTGTATTTATTTATTTTATTATTACAAAGACTAGAGAATTCTAAGTACTTCATGATTCTTCTATATGTCTTAATTCTAATTGCATTTGTACCAACTGATGTAAAGCTGCAAGTTTTTCTTCCTTGTGTCTAACTCTAGTCATTTGCATTCAGGCTTTAAGACAAGCAATCTAATTTGAGCTGTAACAGCATCAGTATAACCAGTTTGTTGTCCCACAGCTGCATAAGCACCAACTCCGATAAGCATTTCAAAAGTAGCTCCTGGAGGATTATTTCTGGCGTTCATGTGAGATATTCGAAGAGCCTCCTCTCTCCACCAAGATTTCAACTGTAAATATTGTCCTGGTTCTAAAACCATACTAGCAAGTAAATCCCAATCCAAAGGAATGATTAAATGATCATTACAATAGGAAGAGATAAGACCTTGAACATATGAGGACTGAGGTCCATACGTAGCAACAGATTGTTTGACTAGCTTTAAGAAAGTAAATTCAATTTGGTCAAATTGGATATTATGCCCTCCCCCAGGATCTGGAGCATTAAGAGGAAAAGGCTGTCGAATAATTGGAAAAATAGATGCAGAAAAATTACTAGAATTAAATTCTAAATCATCATGATGCATAAGCACCTGTTGCAGAGATTTTAGGGAATTGGAAAATCCTTCCCCTGCCAGTACCAATTAATTTTTGACCTTGAATTGGAGGATCCATAGGCTCACATATATCTTGCTTTTGAACAAGATAAGCAGTATACTGATTTCCATTCTCCTGTTGTTCCAGTGTAAATTATAGTTTATTTAATAAATGTTTTATACAGGCAACATCATCCATAGGGGCTCCCTCATTTTTTTAAGAAAGAAGGATAAAAGCCTGTGGATGGCTGAATTTCATTAACATTATCAGTAACTTCAGAAGCAGAGACAGTGTTGTCCAAATCATTATTCTGTTTATTCTGTGCTGAACCAAATTCTTCAGGTTCATTATAAATAACCTCACTGAAGTCTTTAACAGAATCTCCATCTGATGGCTAAGGGCTGTAGCAATAAGATTATAAGCAGCTTGCATTTCAGCATCAAGCAGATCTTCATGCTGATGAGCATGGTGTAAAGATTTTCCTACTTGTTGCCAAACATTCAAATTCAATTGATTATGATGCTCAGGAGTATACCAATAACAATATTTCTGAATAGCATTTAAAAGACATAACAAAACCTTGTCTTTTATCTGAATCCAGATAAAACTTGTACATAATTGTCCAATAATGAATGGGAATTTCCCATGACTGCTAGTTTACCCGAAAGTTTCACATACACAGCGCATCCAACTTACCCTTTCGGGATTCTGCCTGTTCCCAATCTCTTTTTAAGGCCCCATGTTGGGCACCAAATGTTGTTGTAAGTCGGGGGTGCAGAGAGAAAGATCAGCAGATAAAATCATCAAGGACTAGCAAAGGACCACCGCTTGCTCAGGCAAATGGCCATGAGCTCGCGCTGTGTCTTATTTTTATTCACAAGACTTCAAAAAGCTTGTTTACTGAGAAACTGGCATAACATCAAGCATAACTTTTACTTAAAGATACATGGAGTACACCTGCATGATAGCTTAATAACAATATAATATCAAAAGGCATTAATTACTATTGCTTCTATGGTTTCCACAACATTCCTCTCTTTATCTCAAGGGATAACCTTGGAAGGTACAGAGAATGTTTTACTGAGTAAAAGTGCAGCAACTGCCTTCAGTCACATAGACCTGTTTCAGTGACCCACCTTCAAGTCACAAAACAATTCTCTTGGCAAAACATTCTTTTCTTGTTGGCTGTGTTCCCATTCAAGGCCATGCAATGGGTTATTCCACTACAGGCAACTCACAAGCCGCAACAATATTATCAGGTTGTTGATTACCTATAGATAGCAAATGAGACAGTATATTCAGCTTGGAAAATTAAAGTTTTTACTAAAACTTTCCCATTATTAAAGGTCATATCATATCCATTTCATAGGGCCTCTGCCATGCCCACTAATGGACTCACTGTTCCTGATATATAATAATAGGAAAAGCTGTAACTTTAATAGCATCTGGGTCTTCTATCATTAATTCTTCTCTGAGACAATTTTCTATTAAGGAAGAAGTATGACTTTTCTGAGGTCCAGGGGGAAGAGGGAGAGGAGAACAGGGGTGAGTCAATGTCTCCTTGGGAAGCAAGGGAGGATAAAAAGATATTTCATCCTCATTATCAACCTCAATTTTTATTGCGCCATAACCAGTAGTTCAGATAGAGTGTACTGTGATTCCTCTTTTGATTTCTGTTTGGGAGTATGCAAAGGATATAAAGCAGTGCAAACTCCATGTTGTGAGAAGAGGAAGAAATACCTTTAATCCTTGTTTAACTCATTTTTTCAAAACTCTACCTACTTGCTCCCATAATTCTAAGTCTAATGTCTCCACATCAGGGTATCATGGAAGTGCTCTTGTACAGCAAGTAAGAGTTTCTGTAATGCTACAGTACACTATGCAACATGGAGCAATTGTTGTAAATTCCTAACATAAATGAGCTGCTGCTTCATGAACTCTTGGCCCATGTTGAAATCCTTCTTTGACCTACGTGCGTCTTCTCTTCCTCAAGGTGAGTAGAGACTATTCCTTACTCGAATTCTACATAGTATCTGGTCACTAAACTTCTCTTTATGCATGGATTCCACTTGATCACATCAGGGGTCACCACTTGTAGTCCTCCAGCATGCTGGGAATTACCAGCATCACATAGAAAAACTGTTACAGTAAACTGATCAACTTTTTTTACAATGAAAAGGAGGACAAAATTAATTGAAGAAAACAATATCTTATATAAAAGAAACATTTTATTCATTGCAACAATAATATACTATAATATAATAAATGTATAATAAAAACATTTGTAATATTTTATATTGTAATTATGCTTACATGTCTGTTAATTTTTAATAATAATTGTAAGAAAAAGTACTTATTTAGATAATATTATTTCCATTGAATGAATCTTTTTTGTTAATGTATCATAACAATAGATTGGAAATATCAGAACAAAAAATATTCTTCATATAAAATTTTCCATGAATTGTGCTTACCTATGATTGAATATTCACTGAGAAAGAAATAATCATGAGTTTTCAATGTCTAATGTTCCATGTCATGTTTCAGTAAGAAGTACACAAAGCCATTTGCATGATAGGTATATCATGCACTCTCTCAAGGTCTCCAGTGCGGAACACATGCATTTCTTAATTGTGTCTCACTGCACTGTACTGATCCTTGATGAATTTTCATGTCAAATACAAATACATCACATCACATGCAATGGATTGACTCTGCATCAATAAAATATGGACATTTACAGATTAGTCTTCCAATATCAAAAAGGGGGACATGTAGGAGAACACCTTTCCAGGGAGGGCAAAACTTACAAAAGAAGGACTGTCCTTCCTAAAGGAGGAGGATTGATCACCTTAGTTAAAGACACAAACTATTGTTAAGAGGAAGAGGGAGATGCAGTCAAGAGAGACTAACCTTGTTAGTCTCCTTTTCCCATAGCTTTTATTGATCAGAAGCAGAACAAAGGTAACAGGATTGCAAGGAAGGGAAATGAGGTGTTAAAGGGAAAGAATGACTAATGTAATTGTTGATGATATGGAAAAAAGTCTAGTTTTGGTCAGTGCATTTTCTTTTGCTAATTAACAAGCACAAAGTGAAGGGCAATCTATAATCCTCTAGCTAATTTCCTAAAGCACATTCACACAGTTTGTGTTTGCACAAAGGTCACTCACTCACACAGTTTCTTGTTGTCATCCAAGAAACTTGCTTTCCTGTGTTTGCAGCAGGGCATTACATTCACATCACCATTCACACTCAAGGCTTTTTAACTAAAGTTTCTTAATCCAAGTTATAAAGGGTCCAAGATCAGATAAGTAATTCTATACTGGAACTCACTCAGTGTGTTAGCACCATACATCTTTAGTGTTTGAACATATATTATTATATATAAAATTAAATACATTTTAAGTAATAAGAATATAGTTATTTTTCAAAACAGTTTTTAGGCATGGTTTTATATGTGATTATAGTTAATTTGGTGTTTAATGATTTGTTTCTATAAGTTTCTGTTATTCATCTATCCTTTTTACTCCTGCCAGCTCACCCACACTGAGGCCTTCAGTTTCATATAAAAAGTTTTGTGAATACCTCATGAAAATCCTGTCAGTCTCCTGCCTCATTTATATTTTTCTGATCTTTGAACCACTTTCTGTCATCTTATCCAGTGTCTGTATTGTTGACCATGGAGCTGGCCTGCAAACTTCTAAAATGTTCCCTTTGCTATAAGTATCCTTTCAGCCACTCATGCTTGAAAAGAATGCTTTAGTGCCCTAACCTCCAAACTCTATCCAGCTTTCTGAGGGGAGAACACTGCTAGTCAGACCCACTACTACACAATCCTCCACCCCAATCATAACAGTCCAATGAGATAAATATTGAACAATGTCTGCAACAACTTCAAACTTTCAAACAACTCTCTTCAGAAATGGAGGTCCTAAAATTGTGTCCCATGGTCAAAATCCAGCTCTTTCTCTATTTTCCTATGAACTGTGAAGTACCAATTGTTTTTTACATTTTTAAAAAGCTTTCAAAGGAAGCAGGCAGATGATATACAGAAGAAGGGAGAAGAGGAAAAAGGAAAAGAGAAAAGGAAGAGGAAAAAATAAGAACATGAAACAGAGACCATATATGTCCCACAAAACCTAAAATGTTTACTATCTGGACTTTTCCCGAAAAATATCCCTAATGCCTATTCTAAAATACAAGTTTTGTCTTTTAAGCTCTTTCTGAAAATCTTCCCATGGCTCTCCAGTACTCTCAAGATAGTTTTTACTTCATTATTTGACCTTGCTTTTATCACCTTGGCTTCCACATGCACTCTTTAATCAAAAAGCTCTGAACTATTTAAACTTTCTGGACATACCACAGACTTTTATTCTTCTGTGCCTTCATAAACAATCTCTCTTCTCTCTCAAATGCCTTTCTTCAGCCATTCACATGGAAAATTTTTTTGAGGATTTATCTAAATTGCCATCTCCTCTCTGAAGTGTTTCTTCCTCACTCAAGCAGAATTAAAGTGTCTTTATCTTAAACCCCCTAGCACTTAGTTATGCCCTCTACTACTGCAGAACTGAGCCACCACTCTTAGGTGGGAAACACAATATTTTTCATTTTCTTCTGTCTTTTTATATCATGTAGTAAGCCTAAAAACAGTTCTATATTTGAATTTACTTTTTCTATGTACTGTTTACTTAATTCAGAAAAACAGAAGATAGACCAAGAGCACCAAATTAGAGGTATTGTTAGACAATTTACAAGAACATAGTCCAGGTCCAGAAAGTGGTTTGATAAATAGTAATACACTACATGCAAAGTGAAGATATCTTGAAGATATTTTTTGAAGAAAATAAGCCTTTATTTTACAGACATATGAAGCATTTTATTTCAGTAAAATTGATACTATTCTAGCAAGTCTCTTACCGAAGTTCTGACATAATTTAAAGGAGAAATGGAAAACAGCAACATAAGTGACTAGTCAATGGGGGATAAATATCCACACAAGTGTCACAGTGCCCTAAATGGCATGATTATTTATTCTTAAATATCAATGAACTCATTACATAAATTATAATACATGTATTATATTGAATTCTATAGAAAAGTCAATAAGTGAGATATTAATGTGGCAAAAGTTTTGTGGAGAAAAATATGCAGAAAATTTATATAATATAAATGACTTTTTATGTCCTTTACTCAAAATAAAAGACAAAACATACTTTCCGTGTGCATTTGGGTATGTAAATGAATTTAAAAAGCTATGCTGGGTATGCTTGGTTAGCAAAATATTTCCTGTGTTGGAAGAAGAAGGGAATGAGTGTGGGAGAGCAAAGTTGGAGGACTAAGAATCCAGGACAGTCGAAGGACACTTTAACTGTTTACTTGTGAATTGCTTGAATTAAAAAATATATATTTAGATAGTTGTAAGTGCTAAAATGAGAATTTCAGGTCTAGAAGATAAGTTGAGAATATCAGAATTAGTACCAGACAGACTAAAGTAGTTTCTATTAACGTTATATAAGACAAACAAGAGATAAAAGTCAGGTGAGCATGGAATTAATAAACATAAGCAGATGGGGAGTAAAAAGTAGAAGAGGTGTATGATTTGCCACAACCAGTGATACCAGATTACAATGAAACCTGAAGAACTAACATATTATTTAGCTTGGAAAATTAATAAAGCTGTGTAGTTTACTTTAGTGTAGACTAAATTGAAATGTAATCATTTCTGTGATTCATTTATGTATTTATTAATCCAAAATTTACTGAGTGCCTAGTATCTGCCAGACTCTATACTGGATATGAAGGATTACAGAAAACATATAACTCACACCCCTTCTAGTCAGGCCATATTTTAAGCCAATAACCTCTAAGAAACTCATGGCTACTTAGGACATTATTGAGTTTATTATTTCCTTTAACAGTTGGTAAAGAGCTCCCTAAATATAGCACAGACTTAATTCCCTTTTATGTAGCAAGGACTGGCAATGTGGAGAGGAGCTGTTCACAACTGAGTCACCATATCTACTCTCTAAGTTTCAGCACAGAAGTTGGCAAACTTTTTCTGTAAGGGGTCAGATAATAAATATGTTAGGTTTTGCAGGCTAAGAAATAAAATATGGGTGTTATATAACAAAAGTATTAAAGAAAACATTCTTAGCTTGTGAGCCATGAAAAAACATGGCAGAATTTAGTCCATAATTTTCCAACTTCTGCTCTATAAAAAGCATCTGGGGATGGGGGTGGGGAACAGCAAAGTAGCTTAACACTAGGTGATTGACTAAAGCTCTAGGCATACATTGGAGAGTAAAATAAGTATGGTGTTTGCCATTTTATAATTAACAGACTAGGCAATCTCTTAGCACATAAAGGAGGCTCTTGAACCTAATAGCAACTCCAGCCCCTTGAAGGTATATGTTTAATCCCATTTTCCCTGCATGTAACAAATACAGCAGCTCTTTGAAACCACCTATTACACTTAACGCCATTTTGCTAAAATGAACTGTTTCATGCCTGCACATCCAATAGAGAAAAACCTCTGATGAGTCAAATAGCATATATATCTTTATATTATTAATGCTTAACTCTGCCTTCTCCAACACATGCTAGGCACTCAATAAATGCTTGTCAAGGTGAATAAAACTAAACTACTTTTTTATCACATTGTATAGATGCCTTTTCTATTGATTATTTTCCTTTGTTAGATTTAACTGTGTTGTAAGACTAGAAATTTAAAGCCTTTATATTTGAGAATTGAAGGGGACCATAATTTCATTGCAGTTGACATTATTAAAAGGTCTAAAAAATGTTTTCAACAGCTTATATTTTCAGCTGGGGTTTAGAGCAAACTATTGTTTGCCTTTTCTCCAAGAAAAATTCTGCCTAACCACAATTTTCTTGGTTTCAGCAGGAAGCTGTCTGTTTTTACACCCCCCTTGTGAAATCAAACATGTCTGACATCTTTTTTATTCTTTATTATTTCAGAAAAGGAAGGGACAGCTTTTCTTCATGTTGGCTGTTCTGTTTTTGTGCCTTGTAGATAAACTGAATACATAGAGAATGACTACAAAAATCCCTGTCCAAATAGTGAAGGTGACACTTGTCTTTTATCTGAGCAGGTCTAAAGATGAATGTGAATCCCAATAAGCATAAAACATGTAAAAATATACTCAATATATAGTGATATAAAAGGAGTGCCATTTATAAGAAAAAATTTGGAAATAATAGAAAAATGGAAAATAGGACAGGTTCCCCATGATCTAAATACATTAATGGTGACATTTTTACTCATTAAAATTAATATGTCCCTGTTTTTTACATGCAAAATTGAGTTGTAACAGTAATTACAGAAAAGTAGCAGAATATGCCGCCCAAAAATATTCTGGTTTTTAGTCACTTAAAAACAGCAAATGCAGTAGGAAGCTTTTCTGAACTTCCCTTATATGACCAAAGACAGATCATCCAAATGAAACACAGTTGTCATAGAAACCCTCTTCCTGGTTTATTATCACAAAAGAGATTAGAAGTCAACAGTATACCCAGAAAAACTTTGCCACAAAACACTGAAATTTCCATCTATTATTATTCTAAGGTCTTAATTATCTTTCCTAAAATTCATTAACACTTATTTATTTATTTATTTATTTATTTATTTTTTACAGAGACACAGAGAGAGATTCTAAGAGAGGGATAGATAGGGACAGACAGACAGGAACAGAGAGAGAGATGAGAAGCGTCAATTATCAGTTTTTTTGTTGAGACACCTTAGTTGTTCATTGATTGCTTTCTCATATGTGCTTTGACCGTCGGCCTTCAGCAGACCAAGTAACCCTTTGCTTGAGCCAGTGTCCTTGGGTTCAAGCTTGTGAGATTTTTTCAAATCAGATGAGCCCATGCTCAAGCTGGTGACCTTGGGGTCTCAAACTTGAGTTCTTCCACATCCCAGTCCAATGCTCTATCCACTGTACCACTGCCTGGTCAGGCTATTAACACTTATCTAAAAGAACTATTGCCACCTCACCTGTTTTCTTATGAAGATGATATTAATCGTGGATTTTAAAGCTATCTCTTTGATGATTCAAGATGGTGACAGAGTAGGTAAAAGGTACACTCACTTCTTCCCAGAACCAACCTAAAATTACAAAAAAATATAGCACATGCATCCTGAATAACCAACTGAAGACTAGCTAAAGAGCAGTCTATAACCAAGGTTTTATAGAAGAAACCACATCAAGCCTGGTAGAAAGACAAAGATGTAAAAAGGGCTGACCCTCTTCCCACAGACAGCTGCTGAAGTTCCAAAGTAGTATCTCAGTTGCAGGAAGGGGTTCTCCTTGAGATGCATGCAGTCTAAACCCCAAGCTCAGCTCTGTATCCCTGAACAATAGAGCAAGGAAGATGTGCCCACATAACATTTGGCTGTGAAAAGCAGTAGAATTTTAATCCATCAGGGAGACATGTATACCTATAGAAACATAGGTGCCCTCTAAAAAATCATTGCATGGCAGCAGGGCTGGAGACCCAGAAATAGTAGCGGTGGCAGTTCCGCCAGTGGGTGCCATGAGGAAAAGGCAAAGACTGGAGGACTCTGGCCCAGCCCAGGCACCAGAGGATGCTGAACCCCTGCTCAGACCGGCCCCAAGCATATGATGGCTATATGGGAGCTCAAAGTGTGTTTTCTCAGGGCTAGAAAATGCTTATTTTAATGCAAAAATAATTAAAATAATAAATATATAAAAACACCTATAGGAACCAAGATGGCACTGGAGTAGGCAGACGCACAGACTCCCAAATCATACCACCAAACTGGATTACAAACTAATTTAGGAACAACCAGCATGAAAAACCAACTTTGGATTAAAAGAACAGGTCTCAAAAACTAAGGAGAAAAAAGGAAGCCACACCAAGCCTAGTAGGGAGCACCAAGGAGAAGTGTGTCTCCCCTGCTTCCAGGAACAAAGGTGGGGTAATACTGAGAGCCCAGAAGGGCTCTCATTACAAGGAGAAGAGAAGAGACTACTACTCACAGCCACTTGCCTGGGGATGTGGGAATGAAGTGAGCTGAGAGTCCTGGCTTGTCTTCCAAAAAGAAAGTGAAGAGAGAGAGACAGATGGTGATGGGCAGAGGAATTCATGGGATGATCTGAGAAACTGAATCATCCAGTGAGGAGGCAGCCACAACTGGGGGAGGGGTTGAGCCCTCAACAAAGCACAAGCCTAAAGTGATTCTGGGTGACCCACCTTCAGAAAGCTCTCCAGCTCCAATCACAGCAACAAGACACAGCTGAAAACAGAAAGTGGGGAGGAGGGGCAGTAACTCAAGTCTCCATGGAGATCTGAGATACACCTCCCCCTACTAAAACAGAGCAAGCACCCCACCCTGGAGAGAAGCTAGCATATTGGGCCTTCAGAGTCTCAGGTTATGCCCACCGCATCCCTGGATACAGCTCCAAATAAGCCCCCTGCTGATATCAGTAAACAAGACTACCACTGAGTTAAGAAAACTGAGAAGAAAACAAACAAATCAAGACTTCAAGAGGCTCTACTAGGTAAGGAGATCATGGCTGGAAGAAACCTACAAGTCATAGAAAATAATGGGTAGGCAGAGAAGCATAAGTCATATGCTTCAACAAGATAAATCCTCTGATAAAGTCTTGGATGAATTGGCAGTAATCCAATTACCAGATGCAGAGTACAAAATATTGATTTTAAGGAAGCTTAAAGATTTCAAAGCTACAATGGATGGACTTAATTTCAAAAAAATTAAAAGCATCAAAAAAGACATGGAAAACATAAAGAAGAACCAGACAGAAATAACAAACACAATATCAGAAATGAAGACTACACTGGAAGGAATTAAAAGCAGGCTGGATGAAGCAGAGGATCAAATCAGTGACTTAGAGGACAAGATAAGTGAAAGCACAAAAGCAGAGCAGCAAAAAGAAAAGAGACTGAAAAAATCTGAGGAAAATCTAAGAGAGCTCTGTGACAACCTAAAGAGAAACAACATCCGTATTATAGGGGTTCCTGAAGAAGAAGAGAAAGAACAAGGGATAGAGACCTTGTTCAATGAAATCATAGCTGAAAATTTCCCTAAACTAATGCAGAAAAAAGTCACACAAGTTCAAGAAGCACAGAGAATTCCATTAAAGGGAAACAAAAAAGAATCTACAGCAAGACACATCATAATTTAAATACCAAAGCTAAAAGATAAAGAGAAAATATTAAAAGCGTCTAGAGAAAAAATGGAGCCCCTATAAAAATGACATCTGACTTCTCAACAGAAACACTTGAGGCCAGAAGGGAATGGCAAGACATATTCAAAGAAATGCAGAACAAGAGCCTAGAACCAGGACTTTTTTATTCAACAAGGCTTGGTGGCGCAGTGGATAAAGCGTCGACCTGGAATGCTGAGGTCGCCGGTTCGAAACCTGCACTTGTCTGGTCATGGCACATATGGGAGTTGAAGCTTCCTGCTCCTCCCTCCTTTTCTCTCTCTCTCTCTCCTCTCTAAAATGAATCAATAAAAAAAAATAGATCATTTAAAATTGAAGAAAAAATAAAAAAGCTACCTAGACCAAAAACAAAAACAAAAACAAAACCCTAAAGGAATTCATTACAACCAAACCAATGATGCAAGAAATGTTAAGCGACCTATTGTAAACAGAACAAAGAGGGAAAAGAATATAGTAAAAAAGGAATATAACTTTAAAAAATAAAATGGCAATAAACAACTACAAATCAATAATAACCTTAAATGTAAACAGATTAAATACTTCAATCAAAAGACATAAGGTAGCTGAATGGATAAGTAAATAGGACCCATAGATATGCTGTCTACAGGAGATGCACCTCAAAACAAAAGATACACATAGACTGAAAGTAAAAGGATGCAAAAATATTTCATGCAAATGGAAATGAAAAATACTGGGGTACCAATACTTATATATGACAAAATAGATATAAAACAATAGACTATACTAAGGGATAAGGAAGGTCACTACATAATGATAAAGGGAGCAATCCAATTAGAAGAAATAACCATGATAAATATATATGCACCTAATATAGGAGCACTTAAATATATAAAGCAGATTTTGATGGAAATAAAGAGAGAGATCAACAGTAATGCTATAATAGTAGGGGATTTCAATACCCCACTAACATCAGTGGATAGATTCTCACGAAAGAAAATTAACAAAGAAACAAGGGAATTAAGAGATACACTAGATCAACTGGATTTAATAAATATCTTCAAAACTTTCCACCTTAAAGCAGCAGAATATACATTCCTTTCAAGTGCTTATGATACAGTCTCTAGCATGGACCACATGTTAGGGCACAAAACGAGTCTCAAAACATTTAAAAACACTGAAACCATATAAAGCATCTTCTCAGACCACAATGGCATAAAACTAGAAATCACTACAATAGGAAAACTGGAAAACACTCAAAAACTTAGAAACTAAACAGTATGTTATTAAACAATGACTGGGTCAATAATGAGATCAAGGAAGAAATAAAGAGAATTTCCTTGAAACAAATGAAAATGAGCATACAACAACTCAAAATTTGTGAAACACAACAAAATCAGTCTTGAGAGGGAAGTTCACAGCATTACATGCATACCTTAAGAAGCTAAAAAAGATAAAAAAAAACCCAACTTCATCCTGCAACTAAAAGAACTAGAAAAAGAACAGCAAGTAAAGCTTAGAGGAAGTAGAAGGAAGAAAATAATAAAGATCAGAGCAGAAATAAATGACATAGAGACAAAAAAACAATACAGAGAATCAATGAAACCAAGAGCTGTTTTTTGAAAAAGTAAATAAGATCTATGAATGCTTAGCCACACTCAGCAAAGAGAGAGAGAGAGAGAGAGAGAGAGAGAGAGAAAAGACTCAAATAATAAAATAAATAAAATTAGAAATGAGGGTAGAGAATTAACAATGGACACAGCAGAAATACAAAGGAGTGTAAGAAAATACTAAGAACTGTATGCCAAAATATTAGACAACCTAGGTGAAATGGACAAATTCCTTGAAAAATGTAAACTTTCCAAACTCAATCTGGAAGAATCAGAAGTCCTAAATAGACTGATTACATCAAATGAGAGGGAAACAGTTAACAATAAACTCCCAACAAACAAAAGCCCTGGGCCAGATGGCTTCACAGGCAAATTTTACCAAACATTCAAAGAAGAACTAACTCCTATCATTTTGAAGCTATTTCAAAGAATTCAAGAGGAAGGAAAACATACAATCTTCCAAAAATTAATCTGGAAGAATCAGAAAACCTAAACAGACTGATTACAACAAATGAGATCGAAACAGTTATCAAAAACACCCAACAAAGAAAAGTCCTGGGCCTGATGGCTTCACAAGTGAATTCTACCAAATATTCAAAGAAGAACTAACTCCTATCCTTCTCAAGCTATTTCAAAAAATTCAAGAGGAAGAAAGACTTCCAAGCTCCTTTTATGAGGCAAGCATAGTTCTGATTTCAAAACCAGGCAAAGACAACATAAAGAAAGAAAATTATAGGCCAATATTTCTGATGAATTTAGATGCTAAAATTCTCAACAAAATATTAGCAAACCAGATCCAGCAATACATGAAAAAAATCATACATCATAATCAAGTGAGATTTATTTGGGAGAGGCAAGGCTGGCACAATATTCACAAATCAATCAATGTGATTCATTACATTAAAAAAAAGGAAGGACAAAAACCACATGATAATGTCAATAGATGCAGAAAAAGCATTTGATAAAATCCAGCACCCATTTATGATCAAAACTCTCAGCAAAGTGGGAATATAGGAAACATATCTCAACATAATAAAGGCCATCCATGACAGGCCCACAGCCAACATCATACTCAATGGGTAAAAGTTAAAAGCAATTCCCTTAAGATCAGGAAAAAGGCAGGGTTACCCCCTTTCACCACTCTTATTCAATATAGTTCTAGAAGTTCTAGCCACAGCAATTAGATAAGAAGAAGAAATAAGAGGCATTCAAATTGGAAAAGAAGTAAAACAATCATTTTTTGCTGATGATATGATACTTTACCTAGAAACCCTAAAGTCTCAGTCAAAAAACTACTGGACCTGATAAATGAATTCAGTAATGTGGCAGGATATAAAATTAATACTCAGAAATCAGAGGCATTTTTATACACCAACAATGATCTGTCTGAAAGAGAAATTAAGAAAACAATCTCCTTCAATATTGCAACAAAAAATATAAAATACCTAGGAGTAAATTTATCCAAGGAGGTTAAAGACTTGTGCTTGGAAAATTATAAAACATTGATAAAAAGAAGTCAAGGAAGATACAAATAAGTGGAAGCATATACCGTGTTCATGGCTAGGAAGAATAAACATCATTAAAATATTTATATTTTCCAAAGCAATCTATAAATTCAATGCAATTTCTATTAAAATACCAAGGACATATTTGAAAGATATAAAAAAAAATATTCCAAAAATTTGTATGGAACCAAAGAAGAACATGAATAGCCTCAGCATTCTTGAAAAAAAAAAAGAGTAAAGTGGATGGTATCACACTGCCAGACATCAACTTATACCACAAGGCCATTGTACTCAAAATAGATTGGTACTGGCATAAGAATGGGCATATAGATCAATTGAACAGAATAGAGAACCAAGAAATAAACCCACATTTTTATGAACAATTAATATTTGACAAGGGTGGTGATAGCATACAATGGAGTAAAGACAGTCACTTTAACAAATGGTGTTGGGAAAATTGGTCAGCTACCTGAAAAAAAAAATGAAATTAGAACACCTTCTCACACCATTCACAAAAATAAACTCAAAATGGATAAAAGACTTAAATGTAGGTCATAAAACCATAAGCATCCTAGAGGAAAACATAGGCACTAAGCTCTCCGACCTCACTCACAGCAATATATTTGCTGATTTATCTCCACATGCAATGGAAATAAAGGACAGGATAAACAAATGGGACTATATCAAACTAAAAACTTTTGCACATCTAAAGACAATATGAACAAAATAAAAAGGCAAACCACACAATGGGAGAACATATTCAACAATACATCTGATATAGGGTTAATAACCAAAATTTGTAAAGAACTTATAAATCTCAACACCAGGAAGATAAACAGTCCAATCAAAAAATGGGCAAAAGAGATGAATAGATACTTCTACAAAGAGAACATACAGATGGCCAATAGGCATATGAAAAAATGCTCAACATCACTAATCATTAGAGAAATGCAAATTAAAACCACAATGAGATATCACCTCACACCAGTCAGAATGGCACTCTTCAACTAAACAACATAGAGTAAGTGCTAAGGAGGATGTGTTGAAAAGGGAACCCTCCTGCACTGCTGGTTGGGAATGCAGACTGGTGCAGCCATTGTGGAAAACAGTATGGAGATTCCTCAATAAATTAAAAATCGAACTGCCTTTTGACCCAGCCATCCCTTTTTAAGAATATACCCCAAGAATTTAGTAGCACAGTTTGAAAAGGAGAAATGCACCCCCATGTTTATGGCAGCATTGTTTACAATAGCCAAGACCTGGAAGCAGCTGAAATGTCCATCAGTGGACGATTGGATTAAAAAGAAGTGGTACATATACAGAATGGAATACTATGGGGCCATGAAAAAAGAAGGAAATATTATTTTTTGTGACAACATGGATGGACCTGGAAACTATTATGTTAAGTGAAATAAGCCAGGCAGAGAAAGAAAAATATTATATGACCTCACTCAATTGAAGATTCTGAGGAACAATATGAGCTGAGGAGCAGAATAGAGACAGAGGCGGGATCAAAGGATCCAGACGAAGGCGAACAGAGGGAAAGGGGATGATAGGGTGATAGGATGGGATGAGAGTTAAAAAGCAAATCCTGAAGGGAAGGGGGGATGGTATTATGAGGAAGACAGGGGGATATACTGGGGAACATGGATGACATTAGAATCATGTAAACACAATAAATTAATAAAAAAAAGAATCAGTGCAAAAAATCATGTTTGCAGTCACACTCCATAGATTCAACTAGATGAAGGAAAAGCTCCTAGTGTAAGACAAAGGGATTCTGGGATTTGTATCTCTGGGGAAAGAGCTGAAAGGACAGCCTCCAGGATTGCTGTGCTGAATCATATTTATCGGGTGGAGCATTCCCCTCCATGTAATATCAGCTTGAGGAAAATTAACTGTCTTTCCTCATAGACTCCATCTAGCCCCACTCTGTAGAACTTACTCCCTGATGAGGAGTCAGCTGCCTTTGCCAAAGTGTAGATGTCTGGGAAGACTCAGGAGTTATCAGTGACTGAACAGCATGGCTTTGGGACAGGGGTCATTTCTTCCAGTTTCTTGTGAAATTTACTCACAATTCCCTTTTAGGAGAGATCAGCTAGAACCACACTTTAGGACACACTCACCTGACTTTTAGTGGCTCAGCCTTGTCAAGATGGGAACAAAATATGGTACATGACAAGTTGTGTGTTTGAGTCACACCCTTCAATTTCCATGAACCCTGACCAATACCTCCCACTCACAGGTGCTCCAGTAACCCCATCCTCTCAATTCTTAGAATACCTACATTGTTGAGCTCTCCCTGACAGAATTTGAGACAAATTGATATGTGCGGTTCGAAGACAGGGCTCATTTTTCCCTCATACACCTAAATTGAGTAAAGCTTTCTCTTCACATGGCCAAATTGTGGTTTTTTGGGGACCGCACAAACACTGGTGGCTACACTTTGATGTCTCCCTGAGATTCTATCCAAATACAAAGGTATGTGAGCAGCCAATGGGTGGCAGCTAGGCTTAGTATACAAGGACGTCTGCTGAGGGGAATCAGACCTAGCACTGATACTGAGTTTGAACCTGTCTCAATCTGGTAAACACCACTCACCCAAATTTGGTGACTCACTATGAATGCACCTCATGCAACTTGAACACAACCAGAGGCTTTTTCAGGGACTGAGCCTAATAGGCCACTGACAGACTAAGGCAGGTGGAGAAAGATCTTGAGGTGTCTTGGAACTTTTGTTGACCTAATCTCAGATGCAGTGCTGGTAAAAGTTAGCTGTGGTGTAAAGCTTGGTCCTTCTGGCGTGCACCCAGGCCCAGCAAATGCAGTCAGAAACTGTGAATTGCATGTATCTCCAAACAGGTTGCCCAAGGCCAGTCATAAGCAGTGTCTGACATTGGTCAGCATCACAATTCCTCCTTAGAGACCCAGAACCACCATATCCAATGGCCAGCTTTACACAACAACAAACCAAAATCCAGTAAGTTTCACAAGTGACATATTCAAAGGGAGATCTTGGCAAATGTTAGATCCAACTGAAGTGAATTTATTTTGTGTGGTCTCCACCTACACAGCAAGTCACATGCTATGATTGAGGTTGAGCCTCACAATCAGCCAGCCAGAATGCTGATCCCATGCACAAAAGGCCAATAGCAATCAAGATTCAAATAAAAGAGGAGAGTCCAGAGCATCGGCCTGGAGTGTGGAAGTCCTGCACATCTGCTTCTCTATCCTTCCCCTTCTCCTTTTTCTCTATCTCTTTCTTTCTCTCCTACAGTCAAGGATCTATTGGAGCAAAGTTGGCCTGGATGCTGAGGATGGCTCCATGGCCTTTGCCTCAGGCACTGGAATGGCTCCAACCACAGCAAAGCAATTCCCCAGATGGGCAGAGCATCTCTCCCTGGTGGGCATGTTGAGTGAATCCCAGTCAGGTGCATGCAAAAGTCTGTCTGACTGCCTACCCACTTCTAACTTTGGAAAAATTTAAAAATAATAAAATAAAAAAAAGGAGAGTCCAACAAATCTACAAAAAAGACATTATTGGAACAACTAACTCTGGGGATCAAGGAGACTGTACCACTGGAACCCACAGGACATTGGCTACATAAGGCTACTTCATGAAGACTGAGAGTCATAGCAGTTCTATATAATATTGAAATAAACACAGAGAGAATTAAAAAAGTAAAAAAAAAGCAGAAATTTTCAAAAAAAAAAAAACCCAAATACATTAAATGAAAATAAGTGATTTATTAGTTATAGAGTTCAAAGTTATGGTTATAGGATGTTCAAAGAACTTAGCAGAAACTACAACAGCATAGAAACCATAAAAAGAGCCATTCTAATATAAAGATTACAAAAACTAAAATAAAGAATACAGTGTAAAGAAAAAAGAAACAGTATGTTGGGTAAAGCAAAGGATTAAATCATTGATTTAGAAGACAAGATAGAAAAAAATCACCCAATTAGAGCAGCAAAAATAAAAAAAATAAAAATGAAGATAGCTTAAGAAACCTTTGGGACAACATGAAATATAACACTATCATCATCATAAAGTTACCAGAAGGAGAAGAAAAAGAGCAAGAAATTGAGACCTATTTGAAGATATTATTGCTGAAAACTTTTTTAACCTGATGAAGGAAAAGACACTCAAATCTAAGAAGCACAGAGAGTACCAAATAAAATGAACCAAAGAGGTCTGCATCAAGACACATCAAAATTAAAGTAGCAAAGGTTAAAGACAAAGAAAGAATCTTAAAAGCAGCAAGAGAATGACAGTTACTTATCTACAAAGGAATTCCTACAAGACTGTCAGCTAATTTCTCAATATAAACATATTAGGATGGACGGATTGGTATAAAATATTCAAATTGATAAAATGCAGGGACCTACACCCAAGACTATTTTACCCAGCAAGGCCATATTTTAAACTTAAGGTGAAATAAATATCCCCTTGACAAAAAAAAAAAATTATAAAGAAGTTTGTTACCACCAATCCAGTATTACAGAAATATCAAAGGACCTTGTTTAAGAAAAAAAGATTAGGAAAACAAAACAAAACAGAGGAATATAGTAAAAAGAATAAAATGGCAATAAATACATACCTGTCAATAATTACACTAAAGTAAATGCTCTAATCAAAGGACATGAGGTAGTGCCCTGGCCTGATAGCTCAGTTAGTTAGAGCATCGTGCCAAAGTGCAGAAGTTGCTGGTTTGATCGCGGGTCAGTGTGTATATAGGAACAGATTGATGTTCCACTCTCTCCCTTTCTCTTTCTCTCTCTCTATTCTCTCTTATTAAAATCAATTTAAAAAAGACATGAGATAGCTGTATGGATAAAAAACAAAAAACAAGGCCCATATATATGTTGTCTATGTCCACTTCAAAATGAAGATACACACAGAATAAAATAAAAATATATTTGAAACAAATGAAAAGTAAAAATAGCTGGGCTAGCAATATTTATATTCAACAATAAACTATAAAGGAAAGGCTATAATAAGAGATAAAGAAGAGCACTTCATAATGATAAGTGGAACAATCTTACCAGAGAACATAATCATTGTTATCATTTATGCACCCCATATAGAAGCACTTAAATATGTAAAGTATATCTTGATAAACATAAACAGAAAGATCAATAGCAACAGAGTCATAATAGAGGATTTTAACATACCATTGACATCAGTGGATAAAACCTTCCAGAAATAAAATCAGCAGGAAAATGATGGCCTTTAAAGGCACACTAGAACAGATGGATTTAATTTTCATCTTCAGAGAATTACACCATAAAAAAATACAATATACATTCTTTTCAAGTACACATGGAACATTTTCTATGGTAGACCCCATGTTAGGACACAAAACAAGTCTCAATAAACTTAAGAAGATTGAAATCATATAAAAAATCTCCTTAGACCACAATATAGTATAAAATTAAAAATAAATCACACACAGAGAAACAAAGGAAAATTTATAACATTACACACCTATCTCAAGACACAGAAAAAAACCTCAACTAAACCATCTAACTTTACATTTAATGAAATTCTAAAAAGAATAACAAATAAAGCTCACAGTGAGAATAATGAAGGAAATAATAAATATCAGAGCAGAAATAAATGAAAAGTTATTAAAAAATACAAAATATCAATGAAACCAATAGCTGGTTCTTTGAAAAGATAAATAAGTTTAATAAGCATTTAATTAGACTCATCAAGAAAATAAGAGAGAGGACCCATATAAATAAAATTAGAAATAAATGAGAAAAGGTAAAAACAGAGACCAAAGAAATCCAAAAGATTGTAAAAATATATTACAAACAACTATATGCCAACACACTGGACAATCTAAGGAAAATGGATAAATTCCTAGAAACATCTGATCTTCCAAAATTGACTCAAGGAGAATCAGAGAATCTTAATAGAAAGTTTACAAGTAGTAAAATTGAAGCATTAATAATAATAAAAAAATTCCAACATACAAGTGATCTGGACTGGATGGATTCACCGATCAATTTTATAAAGCATGCAAAGAAGAATTAACATTTAACCATTAAAAATGTTACAAAAATTCAAAAGAAAGGAACACTCTCAAGCTCATTTTATGAGGCCAACACTAGCCTAATTCCAAGATAAAGAATTAGGATACAGATAAAGATACTACAATCAAAGAAAAGTATTGGCTAAAATTCCTGATGAACAAAGATGTTAAAACCATCAACAAAATATTAACAAATAGGATCCAGAAATACATTAAAAACATCATGGCCTGACCAGGTGGTGGCGCAGGGGATAGAGCGTCGGACTGGGATGCGGAAGGACCCAGGTTCGAGACCCCGAGGTCACCAGCTTGAGCGCGGGCTCATCTGGCTTGAGCAAAAAGCTCACCAGCTTGGACCCAAGGTCGCTGGCTCCAGCAAGGGGTTACTCGGTCTGCTGAAGGCCCGCGGTCAAGGCACATATGAGAAAGCAATCAATGAACAACTAAGAAGTCGCAACGCGCAACGAAAAACTAATGATTGATGCTTCTCATCTCTCTCTCTGTTCCTGTCTGTCTGTCCCTGTCTATCTCTGCCTATGTAAAAAAAAAAAAAGTTGAAAAACATCATGTAATATAATTAAGTGCATATTTTTCCAGGGATGCAAAGTTGGTTTAATATTCACAAATCAATAAATAAAATACACCACATAAATAAAATGAATAATTTAAAAATATATATCATATCAATAACTGAAGTAACAGCATTTGATAAAATCCAACACCCATTTATGATAAATACTCTCAATGAGTATAAATAGAGGAAACATACCTCAATGTAATAAAGGACTAATGTGACAAACCCACAGCCAACATCATACTCAATGGACTAAAACAAGAAACATTTTCCTTAAAATTGGGAAGAAGACAGAGATATCCACTTCAACTATTCTTATTCAAAATAGTACCGGGAGTCCTAAACACAGCAATCAGACAATAAGAAAAAATAAAAGACATCCAAATTGGAAAGGAGAAAGTAAAACTATCATTGCTTGCAGATGATACTGTAATTAAGAACCCTAAAGAGTCCACAAAAATCTACTAGAACTGATAAACAAACTCAGTGAAGTAATATCATACAAAATAAATACCCAGAAATGAATTGCATCTTTGTACAGCAATAATTAACCATCAGAAAGGAAAACTAAAAAAACAATTTCTTTTTTTTTTAAATAATTTTATTTTTTTAATAGGGCGACATCAATAAATAAGGATACATATATTCAAAGATAACATATCCAGGATATTTTGTCGTTCAATTATGTTGCATACCCATCACCCAAAGTCAGATTGTCCTCTGTCACCTTCTATCTAGTTTTCTTTGTGCCCCTTCCCCTCCCCCTCTCCCTCTCCCTCTCCCCCCTCCCCCCCGTAACCACCACACTCTTATCGATGTATCCTAGTTTCACTTTTATGTCCCACCTACGTATGGAATAATGCAGTTTCTGTTTTTTTCTGATTTACTTATTTCATTTCGTATAATGTTATCAAGATCCCACAATTTTGCTGTAAATGATCCGATGTCATCATTTCTTATGGCTGAGTAGTATTCCATAGTGTATGTATATGTGCCACATCTTCTTTATCCAGTCATCTATTGATGGGCTTTTTGGTTGTTTCCATGTCCTGGCCACTGTGAACAATGCTGCAATAAACATGGGGCTGCATGTGTCTTTACGTATCAATGTTTCTGAGTTTTGGGGGTATATACCCAGTAGAGGGATTGCTGAGTCATAAGGTAGTTCTATTTTCAGGTTTTTGAGGAACCACCATACTTTCTTCCATAATGGTTGTACTACTTTACATTCCCACCAACAGTGTATGATGGTTCCTTTTTCTCCACAGCCTCTCCAACATTTGCTATTACCTGTCTTGTTAATAATAGCTAATCTAACAGGTGTGAGGTGGTATCTCATTGCAGTTTTAATTTGCATTTCTCTAATAACTAAAGAAGATGAGCATCTTTTCATATATCTGTTGGCCATTTGTATTTCTTCCTGGGAGAAGTGTCTGTTCATGTCCTCTTCCCATTTTTATTGGATTGTTTGTTTGTTGTTGAGTTTTATGAGTTCTTTGTATATTTTGGATATTAGGCCCTTATCTGAGCTGTTGTTTGAAAATATCATTTCCCATTTAGTTGGCTGTCTGTTTATTTTGTTATCAGTTTCTCTTGCTGAGCAAAAACTTCTTAGTCTGATGTAGTCCCATTCATTAATTTTTACCTTCACTTCTCTTGCCATTGGAGTCAAATTCATAAAATGCTCTTTAAAACCCAGGTCCATGAGTTTAGTACCTATGTCTTCTTCTATGTACTTAATTGTTTCAGATCTTATGTTTAGATCTCTGATCCATTTTGAGTTAATTTTAGTACAGGGGGACAAACTGTAGTCCAGTTTCATTCTTTTGCATGTGGCTTTCCAGTTTTCCCAGCACCATTTATTGAAGAGGCTTTCTTTTCTCCATTGTGTGTTGTTGGCCCCTTTATCAAAAATTATTTGACTATATATATGTGGTTTTATTTCTGGACTTTCTATTCTGTTCCATTGGTCTGAGTGTCTATTTTTCTGCCAATTCCATGCTGTTTTGATTGTTGTGGGCCTATAAGTATAGTTTGAAGTCAGGTATTGTAATGCCCCCAGCTTCATTCTTTTTCTTTAGGATTGCTTTGGCTATTCGGGGTTTTTTATAGTTCCATATAAATCTGATGATTTTCTGCTACATTTCTTTAAAAAATGTCATTGGAATTTTGATGGGAATTGCATTAAATTTGTATATTGCTTTGGGTAATATGGCCATCTTGATTATATTTATTCTTCCTAACCAAGAACAAGGAATATTCTTCCATCTCATTATATCTTTTTTGATTTCCCTTAACAATGGTTTATAGTAAAAAAACAATTTCATTCAGTTTTCTCAAAATAATGAAATATGTAGGAATAAGTTTAACCAAGGATTTAGAAAACCTACCTGTACATGAAAAATTGTGACACTGAAGAACAAAACTGAAGAAGATATTAATAAGTCGAAACATAGTTTTCAAGGATAGAAAAATTAACATACCATACTACCCAAAACAATCTATAGATCCAATGCAATTTTTATCAAGATACCAATGATGTACAAAACAGGACTAAAAAATGTATTCTAAAAGTTTGCATGGAACCACAAAATATGCTGAATAACCCTAGCAATCTGGAGATAAAAGAATAAATTTGGAAGAATCATGATACCTGATATCAAACAATACAACAAGCAAATAGTAATCAAAAACAGCATAATACTGGCATAAAAACAGACATATACCTTTAGATCAATAACAGAATAAAGAGCCCAAAAAAACCCCCATGCTTTTATAGTCAATTAATATTTGACAAAGCAGGCATGATGTATAATGGGGTAATATTCTATTAAATAAATGGTGTTGGAAAATTGAACAGACATGCACAAAAAATTAAAACTAGACCACTTTTTTACACCATTCATAAGAATAAACTCAAAATAGATTAAAGACTTAAATATTAGACTTGAAACCACAAAAATCCTAAAAGAAATCATAGGCAGTAAAACTTTGGACATTCTAAAAGCAATATTTTTATCTGATATATCTCCTCAGGTAAGAAAATGGAAAGATATAATAGTCAAATGGGACCATATCAAATTAAATATCTTTGCACAAGAAAGAAGGCTATCGAAAAAGTGAAAGGACAATCCACTGAATAGAATACATTCACCAATGATACATCAGATAAGGTCTTACTTTAAAAAATTTATAATGAAATTATAAAACAATACAAAAAAACAAGTAATCCATAAAAATTGAGTAAAGGACCTGAATAGACACTTCTCCAAGGAAGACATACAGATGGCCAATAGACATATGAAAAGAAACTCAGTTATTAAGTATCAGACAAATGCAATTTAAAACTACAATGAGATATTTCTTCACACCTGCCAGAATGGCTTTCATTAACAAATCAACAAAGAACAAGTGCTTGTGCGGTTGTAAAAAAAAAAAGAGAATCTTCCTGCACCACTGTGGGAGTGCAGACTTTTGCAGCCACTTTGAAAAATAGTATGGCCTTTATTCAAAAATTTAAAAATGGAACTGTCTTCTGACCCAGCAATTCCATTTCTATGGATATATATGAATAAACTTCCAATACTAATTTAAAAGTGTATATGCACCACCATGTCCATTGCAGTGTTATTTATAAAGGCCAAGATTTGAAAGCGACCCAACAATCCATCAGTAGATGAGTGGATCAAAATAACTATAGTATATTTACACAAAGGGTCGTAAAAAAGAAGGAAATCTTACCCTTTGCAACAGCATGACTAGACCTGAAGATTATGTTAAGTGAAATAAGCCAGTCAGAGAACAAAGTACTATATGATTCCTCTTGTATATGGAATCTAGTTAACAAAATGAACAAATAAACTGAATAGAAACAGATACCAACAAGTGGAAGCATATACCGTGTTCATAGATAGGAAGAATAAACATCATTAAAATGTCTATATTACCCAAAGCAATTGGTAAATTCAATGAAATTCTTATCAAAAAACCAATGGCATACTTTAAAGATATAGAAAAATATTCCAAAAATTTATATGGAACCAAAAAAGAACATAAATAGCCTCAGTGATCTTGAAAATGAAGAATAAAGTGGGAGGTATCACACTTCCTGATATCAAGTTATACTACAAGGCCATTGTACTCAAAACAGCTTGGTACTGGCATAAGAACAGGCATACAGACCAATGGAACAGAACAGAGAACCCAGAAATAAACCTATGCCTTTATGGTCAATTGATATTTGACAAATGAGGTAAAAGCAAACAGTAGAATCAAGACATAAATTGTTCTCTACAGCCAAGGTTCATGAGCTTAGTACCTTTGTTTTCTTCAATGTCATTTATAGTTTCAGGTCTTATATTTAGGTCTTTAATCCATTTTAATTAATTTAAATGGATTTAAATTAATTTAAATGGAAACAAAGTGTAGTCAAGTTTCATTCTTTTGCATGTGGTTTTCAAATTTACCCAGCACTATTTATTGAAGAATCTTTCTTTTATCCATTGTGTGTTTTTTGGCTCCTTTGTTGAACAGGATTTGTCCATATATGTGTGGTTTTATTTCTGGGCTCTAGATTCTGTTCCATTGATCTATATATCTGTTTTTCTACCAATACAATATTGTGTTGATTATCGTGGCTCTATAGTACAATTTGAAGTGAAGTAGTGTGATACCTCTGGCTTCATTCATTTTCCTCAGGATTGCTTTCACTATTTGGGATTTTTATGGTTCCACACACAGCTGGTAATTTTTTGTTTTATTTCTTTAAAGAATGACATTGGGATTTTGATGGGGATTGCATTAAACTTGTATACTGTTCTGGGTAATATGGCCATTTTAAATGTATTGATTCCTCCAATCCATGAACATGGAATAGTTTTCCATTTTATTGTGGGTTTTTCAGTTTCTTTCAATAATGTTTTGTAATTTCTGGCATATAGCACCCTCACATCCTTTGTTAGTTTTATTCCCAGGTACTTTATAATTTTGTTGCAATTGTAAAAAGAATTGTTTTTTGGTTTCATTTTCTGAAGTATCATTGTTGGCATATAGAAAAGCAGTAGATTTTGTATATTGATTTTGTATCCTGTAACTTTACTGTATTGGTTATTTTTTCTGATAGTTTTTTTAATAAAGTTGGGTTTTTTTTTGGATTTTCTATATACAGGATTGTGTCATCTGCAAAAAGTGATACCTTTACTTCTTTCCCGAAATGATTTCTTTTATTTCTTTCTCTTTACTGATTGCTCTGGTTAAAACTTTCAGAACTGTGTTGAATAAAAGTTTAAAGAGTGGGAAACCTTGTCTCATTCTTGATTTTAGAGGAAAAGCCTTTATTTTTTCACTATTTAATATGATATTAGCTGATGGGTTGTTATATATGGTCTTAATTGTGTGGTGGTACTTTCCTTCTATTCTGATTTTTTAGTGTTTTAAATATAAAAGGAGGTTGTATCTTATTGACTATCTTTTATACATCTATTGATAGTATCATATGGTTTTTGTTCTTTGTTTTTTTGATGTAGTATATTATGTTGATCAATTTCCATATGTTTAAACATCCTTGTGCTCCAGTAAGGAATCACATTTGACTGTGATGTACAGTTTTTTTTAATTTGTTGTTGTATTCGATTTGCTAGGATTTTGTTTAAGATTTTTGCATCTGACTTGACCAGGCAGTGGCACAGTGGATAGAGCATTGGATTGGGACACAGAGAACACAGGTTCAAAATCCCAAGGTCGCTGGCTTGAGTGCAGGCTCCTCTGGTTTGAGCAAAGTTTACCAGCTTAAGCCCAAGGTCGCTGGCATGATTAAGGGTTCACTCGGTCTGCTGTAGCCCCCCCTGGTCAAGGCACATATGAGAAAACAATCATTGAACAACTAAGGTGCTGCAATGAAGACTTGATGCTTCTCATCTCTCTCCCTTCCTGTCTGTCTGTCTCTCTCTCTGTCTCTATCACCAAAAACATGCATATGTATTCATTAGGTCTATAGTTTTCATTTTTGTCTTGCCCTTGCCAGGTTTTGGTATGAGGGTTATGCTGATGTCATAAAATGTGTTGAGGAGTATTGCTTCTTCCATTTTTTGCAAGACTTTGAGAAGTATATGTACCAAATGTGCTTTTAACGTTTGGTAGAATTCACTAGTGTAACCATTTGGTACTGGACTTTTGTTTTAGGGGAGATTTTTAATAGTTGTTTCTATTTTATCCCTGCCTATAGGCCTATTTAGGGTTTCCACTTCTTTGTTTACTTACCATTTTATGGTACATTTTCTATGTAATTAAAATTTTTTAATTAGCATAATCATGACCTAAAGCCTCTGACATATTGCCATTATTGATAATATTGTAAGATATTCTATATAAACAGAAGAACCATCAAATCTTGCACATTTTATAAAATAAGCTGCATTCAATCTACAGAACCTATGAGTATTAACATTGTTCGAAATGTTAACTGATCCCATCCAACCACAATTGTCAAAGTAGTCTAGCAAAGTCTGTTTATGAAATACTGACAGCCAACATCAATTTTTGAAATTATACCTACATGTCTTTAAAACCACTTTCAGAGAGAACACGCTGAAAAATTTTCAAGAGAAATTTTCATTTGAGCTAAGCTTCAAGTAGATAATTGGATATTTGAATATTTATGAAAACTGAACCTGAATATTCAACTATACAATAGTTCATCACAGTTGCTATGGTAATGTCATAATTACTTACACTATTGCCATAATATTGTTCATTTACTCAAATTTTAAAAAGTTTGGCAATATCATTTATCACTTATTAACTTTCTTAAAGGTTGCATTTTTATTTATTTATTTATTTTTAGAGAAAGAGAAAGAGATAAACAGAGAGAGAGAGAAATATCAATTTGTTTTTCCACTTATTTATGCTATCATTGGTTGATTTTTGAATGTGACTTGACCAGGGATCAAACCCACAACCTCAGCATGTTGGGACAACACTCTAACCAACTGAGCCACCTGCCAGGCCAATGTTGGCATTTATAAAATGTATGTGTTTGTCTCCACCCTTCTGCGAACTTTTTTATTTCAAGGATGATTTTCACGAAAATGTTGTTTTTGAATCCAAAATATAATAGATAGTTTTAACTACCTTGGTGAGAACCACATGGATAAAGAAAGGTAAAAAGTGACTCCCAAAATCCCGTGACAAATTATCAATTGACCTGATATGTCATTTCTCACAAGCAATACAAATATTAATATACATAAAAATTAATTTAAGTTTAAGAAATTTAAAAATGTAAAATTTAACACAAACGAGATGCAAAATTTTGTATAGTAAAGAATAAAAAAATAAGAAAGTAAATCTTAATTCTGGAAAGACTGTGGAAAGAAATATGTTTATTTATGGTTAGCACTATTTGAATGCAGCCCATGCAGTGGACAATTTAGTGATGCATACTGAGACATAAAGTAATCATAAATTTTTCTCAACAATTTCACACATGGAAATTTACTCTAAGTGATTAATCAAAACAAGTAAATAATATAAGTTTATTTTTTAAAGTGACTATAATCACGTTGTTATAAAAATCAATTTAAATGGTCAGTAAATACAATAAATTATTAATTGCAAAAATTGTATTGATATAACAGATTATTAAGTGGATATCATAAAGTGTACATTTGAGGATAGTGTAAAAGCTTGGAAAATAACCTGAAGCTAATATTTTGTGAAACACAGTGGGACACAAAATTGCATTATAATAACTCTTTGCATTTTTTAAGAATCATGTCTATGACTTAAAATATTCCAACTTTGCAAGCCATTATAGTTATTTTCCTCTTAAATGCAGGAAAGAATAACTAAAACATCTAATTGGAAGTTAAATACCTTTTCTTTTTTAAATTTTACTGAGCTGTTACAGGAGTGCTTGATGAGTAGTTTATTGAATTACTTTTTCTTGTTTCCATATTAAACATTTAGTGGACCTATTTATGCTATGATTTCAAATGGCTACTGAATTCCAGATACCATTATGTATTTTGTTCAAAATTTTTATTTTTGGACTAATCAACATGACTTTACTTCCATCATTAGCTCTGGCATTTGACTTTCTTTTACAGCCTTTTTTCTCCCTACAGGGAAACTCTATTTTCACTTTTGGATAGTTGTTTTATAAGTAACAATGAGCAGGGAACTACCAGGCTTAGTGGAGAGGCTGAACAGTCACTAGGCTTACTCACTAAGTGACTTACTTTGGTTCAACACCCTCAGGGTGTGCATGCATAAAATTCAGACTTCTGCTACAAAATCCCCTTCACTACATGTGATGAATCAAAATTTTGCCATTCCTAAAATAAGCTGAGCACTCTTGTTCTAGGAATGTTTCTTTATACATACTGCTTTTTTTGCTGAGCTATTCTCACCTCCACCCTTCACATCAGGTTTCCTTTTTACTCAAAATCAAGCACAACTATTTTTATGAAACCTTCTCTGACACCTCCAAAAATGGCTAATCCTGGGGCCATCCCCATGTTTTTGAGTGTAAAGTAAGTACATAGTCAATTCCTAAATTATGTTTGCTTGTGAGAGCTTTTAATGTTGTTAACTATGAAATGTCATTACAGAAGAAAACCAGAGATTTATTTGCAATTTTAGTTGAAGTTAAAGGAGACCACATACTTTGAACCAAAGTAAGAGAACCACATGTACTGTGTGATGAGTATTAAAAAAATTATATGTGTATAATGCCTAGACAAAATTTTCACACAGTACTTAATAAATGATCAACAACACTTTCTTGCATTGTAGTTTTCAGAGATAAAAGTCAACAATCCTGAAGTACTCAAACTAGAGATGTGGAGAGCCAGGTAATTATGTAGCAAGCCCAGCTGTTTGTAAGCATAGGTTAAGAACTCTCCAAGATGAGTAATTAAGAAAGTCCTAATAAGATGTGGATATTCCAACACAAATTAGGACTAATGAGACAAAAGAATCAATTTAGAAAGAATGAGAACTCTTCTCCCCCAACCACCATACTACAAACCAAAATCAGTTTCATGCAACCCCTGCAGAGTTTATTATAGATAATTCAGTAGATATGTTTCTCATTCCAGAATGTAGGTACAGTTTTTCTTAATAGACCTTTTTGTCAGTCTCATGAAGCCTCAAGTTAAAGAACTACTAAAATTATTACTATAAATATATCAGGGCTGAGGTGAGAATCTGGAACCAGAAAGCACAAAATTATGTAAATTACCTCACATACACAAGAACGAACCCACACATGTCCTGACAACAACACACAAATAAAACCTATGTAAGTGAGGCTTATTTCTGTCTGGGTATGTTACATAGCTCTCCTTGTTTTTTTATACTCCTTAGCAATATCTGTGCTGTTCTCTTTCTGGGCATTTCTCAGACTCAATGATAACAAGTTCTGCATATGTTGATGGACTCATCTATTTCCCCCTTTACAATGTATTTTGTGTCAGAAAATTGTCTCCTATAACTCTAGCAAATATAGTGACTTATACTACAGGTGAAAAGAAGATAAGAGAATCATCAGATGGGAAGATATTTATCCTGAGATTCACCTACATTTGGAATTCTCTGAATAATTACATCTATCCATGATTGGTACTTTAATTATTTTGCTCTACCATTCTTGTAAAATTATAGTCCACTTGTGGGAACAAAACCTTTTATCTTTAGTGCTTCACTGTAGAGTTTTCAAAGGCTAATATTTTTGAAAAAATTACCAAATAGAACAGACGAACAAAAGGGAATTAAGTTCAGAGAATTAAGTTTAAAAAATACTGATAACATCAGATATCTGAAGCTACTACAGAATACAATTGTGATTACTTTTCTAGGACTCAACAGAATTTTTTAAAATTTTTTTATTAACTTTAATTTATTGTGTTAATATGGATTCAAGTGTCCCGCTAAATAACACCTTCCCCTACAACCACGTGCCCCAAATTATATTCCATTTGCCTTACTTCCTTACTTCCCTCCCCCCATTCCCTGTGAGATTTGTTGTCCTGTGATCTGTTCTATGTATTATAATATACAATTTTACTAATCCCTTTACCTTCTCTGAACTCATCACCTCATTCACCTTCCCTTTGACAGCTGTCTCTCTGCTCCCTGTGACCCTGCCTCTGCTATTATTACATTTCTCAGTTCACCTTGTTCATTAGATTCCACACATAAGTGAGATCATATTATATTTTTTCCCTGCCTTGCTTATTTCACTTAGCATAATAATCTCCAGGTTCATCCAAGTCATCACAAAAGGTAAGATTTCCTTCTTTTTCAAACTGCATAGTATTCCATTGTGTAAATGTATCACAGCTTTTTAACCACCTCATCCCTGATAGACATTTAGGCTGTTTCCAGACCTCGGCTATTGTAAACAATGCTGCACTAAATATGGGGGTGCATATCTTCTTTTGAATCACTGATTTGGTATTCTTAGCATATATTCCTACAGGTGGGATAACTGGGTCAAAAGACAGTTCTATTTTTAATGTTTTGAGGAAATGCCAGTGTTTTCCACAGTGGCTGCAACAGTCTGCATTCCCACCAGCATTGCAGGAGGGTTTCCTCTTTTCCACACTCTTGCCAGAACTTATTCTGTGTTGCTTTGTTAATGAGCGCCATTTTGACAGGTGTGAGGTAGTATCTCATTGTGATTTTAATTTACATTTCTCTGATGATAAGTGACATTGAACATTTTTTTATATGTCTGTTGGCCATCTATATGTCCTCTTTCGAGTAGTATCTATTCAGAATATTTGCCCATTTTTTAATTGGATTTTTTAACCTTTCTGCTGTTGAGTTTAAGAAATTCTTTATAAATTTTGGTTATTAACCTTTTAAGAAATGGGTTCACAATATGTGCTCCCATTGAGTAGGTTATATTTTAATTTTGTTAATGGTGTCTTTTGCTCTGTAAAAGCATTTTAGTTTGATATATTCCCATTTGTTTTATTTTGTCCCATGTTTCACTTGCCCATGGAGACGTGTTGGCATAAATATTGCTATGACAGATATCAGAGTTTACTCTCTATGTTTTCTTCCAAAGTGTTTATTGTTTTGTGGCTTACATTTAAGTCTTTTATCCACTTTAAGTTTATTTTTGTGAATGGTGTAAGTTAGTAGTCTAGTTTCTTTTTTTTTTCCATATACTTGTCTAATTTTCCCAACACCATTTATTAAAGAGACTGTCTTCACTCCATTGTGTGTTCTTACCTCCTTTGTCAAAAATCAATTGACCATAAAAGCATGGATTTGTTTCTGTGTTCTCTGCTCTGTTCCATTGATCTGTATGCTTGTTCTTATGCCAGTACCAATCTGTTTTGATCACAGTGGCTTTGTAGTATAACTTGATATCAGGAAGTGTGATACTTCCCATTTTATTCTTCATTTTCAAGATTGCTGAGGCTATTCATGTTCTTTTTTGGTTCCATATAAATTTTTGGAATATTTGTTCTATATCTTTGAAGTATGCCATTACTATGTTAATGGGAATTGCATTGAACTTACAAATTACTTTGTGTAATATAGACATTTAAATGATGTTTATTCTTCCTATCAATGAACATGGCATATGCTTCCACATGTTTGTATCTTCTTTGATTTCTTTTTTCAATGTCTTATAATTTTTCAAATTCAACTCTTTTATCTCCTTGGTAAAATTTATTCCTAAGTACTTTATTTTTTGTTGTTATTGCAGTAGTGAAGGGGATTGTTTCTTTAATTTTTACTTCTGACAGTTTATTATTGGTGTATAAAAATTCCACTGAGTCTGAACATTAATTTTATATTCTGCCACCTTGTCAAACTCATTTGTTAGGTCTAGCTGTTTTTTGACTGACACTTTAGGGTTTTCTATGTACAGTATTATATTATTAGCAAATATTGATAGTTTTACTTATTTGCCAATTGAGATGTCTTTTATTTCTTCTTCTTGTCAAATTGCTGTGGCTAGGACTTCCAGAACTATGTTGAATAAGAGAGGTAAAACAGGGCACCTGTGCTTTGTTCCAGATCTTAAGGGGATTGCTTTTAATTTTTGCCCATTGAGTATGATGTTGGCTGTGGGTTTCTCATAAATGACGTCTTTTATATTGAGATATGTTCTCTGTACTTGCACTTCGCTGAGAGTTTTGATAATAGATGGGTGCTGGATTTTATCAAACACTTTTTTTTGCATCTATGATATAATCATGTGATTCTTACACTTTCTTTTGTTTATGTGATGAATCACATTTATTGATTTGTGAATATTTTACCAGCCTTGTCTCCCTGGAATAAATACCACTTGATCAGGATGTATGATCTTTTTGATGTATTCCTGGATCCAGTTTGTTAATATTTTGTTGAGAATTCTAGCATCTATATCCATCAGGGGTGTTGGCCTGTAGTTTTCTTTCTTTGTAGTTTCTTTACATGGTTTTGCAATGAGTACAATGCTTGCTTCATAAAAGGAATTTGGAAGTCTACCCTCCTCTTGAATTTTTTTTTTTTTGGTATTTTTCTGAAGTGAGAAGTGGGGAGGCAGAGAGACAGACTCTCACATATACCCAACTGAGATCTAGCCAGCATGCTCACTATGGGGTATGCTCTGCCCATCTGGGCCACTGCTTCATTGCAATCAAAGCCATTTCAGCACCTAAGGTGGCAGTCACAGAGTCATCCTCAGTGCTTGGGCCAACTTTGCTCCAATGGAGCCATGGATGTGGGAGGGGAAGAGAGAGATAGAGAGAAAGGAGAAGGGAAAGGATAGAGAAGCAGATGGGCACTTCTCCTGTATGCACTGGCCGGTAATCAAATCTGGGACTTCCACTCACTGGGCCAACGCTCTACCACTGAGCCAACCCAAAAGGGCCTTGAATTTTTTGAAATAGCTTGAGAAGGATAGGTCTTATTTCTTCTTTGAATATTTGGTAAAATTCACCTATGAAGCCATCTGATCCAAGAATTTTGTTTGCTAGAAGTTCAGCCTGTTTAGGTTTTCTGATTTTTCCAGATTAAGTTTTGGAAGATTGTATGTTTCTAGGAATTGATCCATTTCACCTATGTTTTCCACTTTTTTAGCAAATAGATCTTCTTAGCATTTTCTTACAATCTTTTGTATTTCTGTGGTGTCAGTTGTTATTTATTCACTTTCACTTCTAATTTTATTTATTTGAGTCCTCTAATTTTTTTATGAGTTTGCTTAAAGGTTCATTAGTATTGTTTACTTTTCAAAGAACCAGATGTTGGTTTCATTAATCTTTTGTACTTTTTTTTAGTCTCTATTACATTTATTTCTGTTCTGATCTTTATTATTTCCTTCCTTCTACTTCCTCTGGACTCTATTTATTGTTCTTTTCTTTTAGGTGCAGCATTAAGTTGTTTACTTGAACTTTTTCTTGCTTTTTAGGGTATGCTTGTAATGCTATGAACATCCTTCTCATGACTACTTTTTCTTTGTCCCCTAGAATTTGAGTTGTTGTATGTTCATTTTTATTTGTTTCAAGAAAATTTTTTTTAATTTCTTTGTTGATCTCAATGTTAACCCATTTGATATTTAATAGCATGCTATTAAGCTACCATGTATTTGAATGTTTTTCAGTTTTTTTATTGTAATTGATTTCCAGTTTTATGCTATTGTAATCAGAGAAGATGCTTGATATGATTTCAATCTTCTTACATTTATTTAAGATTTGTCTTAACATGTGGTCTATCTTAGAGAATATACTATGAGCCCTTGAAAAGAATGTATATTCTGCTGCTTTATGGTGAAAGGTTCTGAAGATATCAATTAAATCAAGCTAATATTCTGTGTCATTTAAGGCTGCTGTTTCCTTTTCATTTTTTGTCTGGAGGATCAGATAGCCTTGCTGGATACAGTAGTCTTGGTTGTAGGTTCTTGTTTTGCATCACTTTGACTATTTCTTGCCAATCCCTTCTGGCCTCAAGTGTTTCTGTTGAGAAGTTAGATGTCACTGATGTTAATTGGGTATTAAAATTTCCTACTGTTATAGTATTGCTGTCAATCTCATCCTTTATGTCCATCAAAATCTGCTTTATATATTTACATGCTCCTATATTACATGCATAAATATTTACAATGGTTATATCCTCTAGTTGGGTTGATCTCTTTATCAGTATGTAGTGACCTTCTTTATCTCTTAATATACCTTTGTTTTATACACTGTTTTGTCAGATATAGGTATGGATACCCCATCTTTTTATTTCTATTTCCATAAAATACTTTTTTTCATCCCTTCAGTTTCAGCCTATAAGTATCTTTTGTTCTAAGGTGGGTCTCCTGTAGACATCATATGTATGGGTCAAGTTTTCTTATCCATGCAGCTAATCTATATATTTTGATTGGAGCATTACTCCACTTAAATTTAAGAGTATTATTGATATGTACATATATATTGCCATTTTCTTCTTTAAATTTACAATTCTCTTTTTCTTGGTTTGTTTTTTCCTTTACTCTTTATACAGCAGTCCCATTAACATTTCTTGCTGTACTAGTTTGGTTGTAATGAAATCCTTGGGGCCTTCTTTGTCTGGAAAACTATATTTCTCCTTCAATTTTAAATGATAGTCTTGCTGGATAAAATAGTCTTGGTTGTAGGTTCTTGTTTTGCATCCCTTTCAATATTTCTTGCCAATTCCTTCTGGCCTCGAGTGTCTCTGTTGAGTATATAGATGTCATCCTTGTAGGGGCTTCTCTGTAGGTAATTGACTGCTTTTCTTTTGCAGCTTTTAGTATTTTTTCTTTGTCTCTTAACTTTTACATTTTAATTATGCTATTCCTTGGTGTCAGCCTCCTTGATTTCCTCTTTAATGGAACTCTCTGTGCTTCTTGCACTTGTGTGACTTTTTCCTTCATCAAGTCAGGGAACTTTTTAGCCATGATCTCTTCAAATAGGTTCTCTATCCCTTGTTTGTTCTCCTCTCCTTCAGGAACCCTATGATGCAGATTTGTTTCCTCTTCATGCTGTCACAGAGGTCTCTTAGAATTTACTCAGCCTTTTTGAACCTCTTTTCATTTTGCTGCTCTGTTTCTATGCTTTTGTTTATCTTGTTCTCTAAATTTGCTGATTCAATCCTCTGCTTCATCCAGCCTGCTGTTGATTTTTTTCTAGTGAACTCTTCATTTCTGATATTGTATTTTTCATTGCTGAATGGTTCTTTTTTATTATTTCAATGTCCTTTTTTGATACTTGCTATCTCTTTATTTAGATGCTCATTAAAACCATCTATTGTTGCTCTATGGTCCTTGAGCATCCTAAAACTCATTATTTTAAACTCTGCATCTGGTAGTTTGGTTGCTTTCATTTCATTTACTTTCTTTCTTGGGATTTCTCCTGTTGATATTTTTGAGTTGTTTTGCTTTGTCTGCCCATTTTGTCTGCATAATAAATAGTGCTGTCTGACTTTGAAATTTGTTCTGGTGTCTTTATTAGGAAGATGGGCTTGGTGGTACTAATCTCTAAGCCATGCAATTCTCTTGGAATAGGAATGTTTCTTGAAGGTACTATTTTTCCTTCTGTTGTATGTGAGTATTGAATGCAGTTGCTCCTTTCATGGGTGTGGTAATCCTTTCAGGCTGGCTGGTTCTAAACTTCAACCTTAATTTTTTGTATTAAGCACTGTACAGTTTCTGTCCTATTTGGGCATATTTATTCTCCACAGTGTATTGTGTCTTCTGGACTCCTCCTTTGTATGTGCTGCTTGTGGATTTATTTGAGTCTAGGGTTGGTGCTTTTTGCCACCCACTACTGGTTGTGATGGTTCTAGGTCTTCTTGGGTTGATGTCAGCCATTGTATGTAACCTACCATGGACTACCTGTCTGAAACTCCTGCTCTGTTTGCTGATTGTGTCTGTCTTTCCTGTGCCTGGGTAGTATGGGAAGGGCCTAACTGTGTATTAAGATCAGTTTCTTCCTTCTTAGAAATGACAGCAGCCCTGTAAAAGTTCCAGGCTCTATAAGATTTGCCTCCACTTTTCAGTTGCTCCACCATTTCTTACAGCTGCCTGGTATCCTCTCAGTATCTTTTGTAGAAAGACTATAGTTTGGACTCAGACTGGCTTCACCCAACTAATCCTTCTCCAGGTTAAAAGCTTGGTGGTTTAGGGCAGCTGAGGTTGGGAATATGACATTAGTGGGATTCCCTACTTCAGCAGTCTCTTGGTTCAGGAACTCAGTATGAGGAAGTGGTCCTAACTCCAGAGCCTAATCCCTCAGCTTCTGCTCGATACTCAAATTTTATTTCTTCCCAGCAATGTGAGCAATAGGTTCAGATCGAGTGTGGCTGACAGTCCCCTCTGAAGAAGATTTTTACAGCTGGTGAGATTTTGGTTTCAGGGAGGAAGACTAATCAAGTCCTCCCTGGGTATTACTGTGCACCTCCAGAAGGTGGTAAAGCCCCTTGACTAGATCCAACAATGGACTTGCAGGGACCCACACTTTATATGTCCATACTGCAAGCATCTCTTCCTTCTCCTTGTGGAATCTAGCCCAGTGGGGAAAGATATCCAGCACCTGGTCCAGCTGGCTGTGGAGTTCCAACCTGTCAAATGCACATGAGCCATTGTGCTAGTGCTGACCACAGAGAGTGGAACTTGCCTCAGCTGGGCCAGATGCATGGAATCCTTCCTTAGGATACCCAACTAGCAAGGTTTGTTAGGTCCTGAAACTACTTTTTTTCACCTGTCCACTAGATGTGCCATCCCTTGGCCTCCTTGAGGGGAACCTGGTGCAGACCAGTGGGAGATACTGCCTGTGACTGGCCCTCAGCAACCTTCTTGGAGCTAAAAGTAATCCAGAGTTTGTGGTTGCCTCTGCTGGGCCCAGGTGCACATGGAAATACCACACCACACATCTAGCTGGCTTTTACCCAAATTGGGCCTGGGAGAAGTTCCACTTTAAAAGCCAATGTTCCTTGAGTCCTGCTTCCTGCAGCCTCTGTCTGCTGTTTGCTTGTTGGGCTCAGCCACTGAGCTCAGCTACAAAAAAAAACCCTCTGGTAGAGTCTAGAGCCTGATGCAATTCAGGGATTAAGAAGAATAATAGGTGTGGCTCTGCCCCAGGCATTAGTCTATCCAGACTCTTTTTACAGACCTCAGTAGGGTGTAGCCCCAGAAGTTTAGTGCCTGTGGCCTTTGAGACCCAGAGGTGTGGTCTTCTCTCAGTCAGGACAATTTCTACTGAGTCTCCCATGAGGCAGAAGCACCAGCCATAGACTGGGGAGCATGTGAGGGGACTGGGGAACTCTGTCCTCAAAGACAGAAAACTGAATCAATGAGATGCCCTCTGTTTCCTGGCTTCTGAGAAAACATGGTGGGTTAAGAGAGACTCTTGCAGGTAGGATGGATGCTTTAGCCCAGGCTGATGTCACTCACAGGGGACTGATTCACCCAAGAAAGATGGCAACTGTGCTATTGGAGAATGACTCAGCACAGGGGTTTTGGTGGCCATCTCCCAACATGTCTCCCTTTGGTCCACCAACTTCATACTTTCTTCAAGCAACTCTAGTCTTCTCATCCCTCCCTCTGCTAGAGCCCCAGGTAAGTAGCTATGAACAAGATTTTCTGCATTGGCCCTTTAAGACAAAGCCTGCATCTCTAAGAGGTCTGTTTCTTTCTGGCAGAGAGAAACCTCAGCTCTTTTCATTGCTATATGCTGTGTGAGTGCCTTTTCTAGGCTCTGGGGTTCTAGGCTGATGCCTGCCCTGGGGCCGAGGACCCTCCTTTTTCAGGGTGAACCTCTTAGCAGTGGGAGTCCCTCCAGACCCTCAGCCACCCACTCCTAGGGATGGTGCGGCCCATTTCTTATTTCCATCCTTCCTACCAGTCTTTGTGTGGCTTCTTCTGTGATCCTTGATTATAGACTCTTTTTTTAATCTAAAGTTGGTTTTTCAAGATAATTGTTCTTAAATAAGTTTGTAATCCATTTTGGTCCTGAGAGGTGGCAGTTGGAATGTCTGCCTTCCCTGTCACCATCTTGGAACCCTCCCAATACCATTTCAATTCAAGATTTCAGTTTCTTTGCATTAAAGAAACCATCTTGAGAGAATGTTGAGGTTTTGCACTCTGCTGTAGAGTTGCATCTAAATTCTGCAGTGCTGAATTCTGGTCAATGTATCATCAAGGACCAAGTACAAGGAGCACTTGGTCCTTGATGGCATTTTTTTCATGAAGACAGCCCTTGAGTCATTTGTAACCTCATGTGGCCCTTGGGTACAGTACGGTTATACTGCCTCTGACACCACCCTCATTCCACCCATGTAACCCCTTGAGGTCTGTCAGTAATGCACTATGCTTGCATGCCATGTTTTGACACATATAACTTCTTCTACTGCTTTCCTGTTACTTTAAGGTAAACATATCTCTATAAGGCTGTCTCTGAGGCCCTGTGTGCCTAGACTAAGATATTTGTTTTATTGGATTTGACACTTCCCCAGAGCTCTACCTAGAAAGAAGAGTATTGACATCTTTGTGCTGGGATCTGCAGAAGCCTCACTCTTCTCTACACATGCAGATTTACTTTAGTCTCTGGGGAGAGAAATTATTTCATCAACCCCCCCTCCCAAATACATACACTCACACGCTTGCTAATACAATGCTCTACTCCACTTATATGCATTTTCTGTATGTCAGTAGTCATCCATTTCCTAAGAGTATAAGTTTTAGAAAATCAAAGCTATGGGTACTCCATTCTTTGCTTTGTTCCTTGTCATATGACTCTTCTGAACACTGAACACAAAAGGGCTTAGCTATCTGGATTTGTAATTAAAGGTAGAAAGAAAAATAAACTATTGAGAGAGAAAATTATGGTTGATATTGTCTAGCCACATTTCCAAAGACTCCTATAGCCCTAAGGGAATTTTACAACTTTCTAATCATCTGGTTGGTTTTTCTTCCATGTTTTGTTATGTTAGATGAAAAGTTAAACACTAAAGAAATTTACTTTTTAAGACAATGCTGCTGTGAATTCCTTTATAAAATATTTTTTAAATAAATTAATCTTTAATCATAATTTTTTTAAATATATTTTAATGAATCATATGTTTACCTTTATTTGGTCTGATATTTGGTAATAGTATGTAGATTTATCATTGATGATAAGTAAGGTTACACATTATAATAGAATTGAGTAAATAAAGAATTTTCCCTCTATCTTACAAGACCAAGCTGTTAATAAAATTAATGCTTAAGTTAATAAAGCATAATTGTAAATAATTGTGCTCAATTATCTTTAATTATAAATTTTACCTGTGAACACTTTGTTTGAATAAATGTCTATCTTAATGCTCCTAAGGAATTTATGTGACATGTTCATAACAATCAAATTTATTAGCATATAGGTTTTATTGATTCAATTCATGATAAAAATCAACTATCACTATCTTTTTGTTAGATATGTAATATGGTATAATTTCTTTCTTCATGATATGTTTTTATTATACATTTTTATTGTATACTTAAGCAGTACAATACATGCTACCTGGTGGCTGGGAGAAATATATATAACATAATAAATTTCAAAAATACTTTGTAGGAAAACGAAAAGTTCTAAAACAACACTTTTAATGTGTTTTTAAATAATTTCTGAACATGTACTTTAGGGTAAGTCACAATAAAGTGGCAAATCTTAGAAGTTCAAAACTAGACACTCAACAGAGGTTGTGTGTCAAATTGAGACATGTATTGGCAAAACTTTGTTTTCATTATTCTTCATCTCTCCCAAGAACTGTTTTGTATTTTTAAATATTTTAGTGCTATTATGTCATATACATTTTACTTAATGGTAATTAATTTATATGAAGCATTTCTTGGGTTGGTACACATATAGAAGGCTGAAGAAAATATTTTCTTTTTCTTTAACTAACAAAGAAGAGAAGTAATTAAGCAATGTGCAAGGCATTCATTTCTCCCAGAATTTTTACTAGAGTAATCTCTATGTTCCACATGCCATGGTAGCAGAAGGTAAGGTGGAAGAGAAGAAACCCTTTTGGATTGAAAATTAGATCTAGCTTTAAGCTCGCAGCCAACTGGTTGCGTAATCTTTGGAAAGTGTTAAGCTACCTGATACACTGATATAAACCAGATATGCCAGCCCTCTTTTTTAAGATTGTAAGGGGATTGATTTTATTTGCTATGGCTATAATTGTGCTCACAGAGGCTCAGAAAAATATTTTTAGTTTATTTTTTTAAAAGTATTTTTTTATTTTAGTAAAAATTACATAATACAAAATTTACTCTCTTAACAATTTTCAATTACAAAGTCAGTAGTTAACTATATTCACATTGTTGTGTAACAGATCCTTAGAAACTTTAAATCTTGAAAAACTGAAACCCATCAAACAACTTTCCATTCCTGCTTATCACCAGCTCTGACAACCAACCATTCTACTTTCTGTTTGCATGTTTCTCACTATTCTGGATACCTTGTGTACATGGAATCATACAGTATTTATTTTTTTGCAACTAGTTTATTTTGCTAATCATAATGTCTTCAAGGTTCATCTATGTTGTAGCATGTGACAATTTCCTATTGCATTGTATGTACACCACATTTTGTTTATCCATTCATCAGAAAATGGATATTTGGGCTGCTTCTACCTCTTGGATATTGTGAATAATGTTGCAATGAACATGGGTGCACAAAAATCTCTGAGATCTTGATTTCAATTCCTTGGATATATATCCAGATGTGGTATTGCTGGATTATATGATAAGTCTATTTAAATTTTTGAGGAACCACCATATTGTCTAGAATATCTGCATTATTTTACATTCCTACCAGCAGTGCATATTAGTTTTATTTTCTTCACATCTTCACCAACAATTATTGTGTGGGTTTTTTTCCTTGTAGCATCCATCCTAATGTGTAGCAATATCTCATTTATTTTGATTTTTATTTATTTAATGATTATGATGTTGAAAATTGAACATGTTTTATATGCTTGTTAACCATTTCTATATCTTCTTTGGAGAAGTGTTTATTCAGGCTCTTTGACCATTTTTAAAATAAACTTACTTTTTCCCCCTTTTTTTCCAAGTGATAAGATGAAAGATAGACAGACTCCTCCATGTGCCCTGACGGGGATCAACCTGAAAACCCCTGTCTGGAGCCAATGCTCCACTCTACTGGGGCCATGCTAGGCAACTGAGCTATTTTTATTGCCTAAGGCAGAGCCTCTATGGAGCCATCCTCAGCACCTGGGGTCGATGCACTCAAACCAAAAAGTCATGGCTGTGGGAGGGGAAAAGAGAAGGAGGAGAGGAAGGGGTGGAGAAGCAGATGATTGCTTCTCCTGTGTTCCCTGACCAGGAAAAAAGTTACTTTTAGTTTGTTGTAATTGGTTTGTGGGAGTTTTTTACATACTCTAGACATTAACCACTTATTAGACACATGATTTTCAATTATTTTTTCTCATTTCACAAGTTGTTTTTTGTTGATTCTTTTTATGTGCAGAAGTTTTTAAGTTTGATGAGTTCTCATTTATTTATTTCTCCTTTTGTCACCCAGGCTTTCAGTGTCAATATCATGGAGATCTTCCCCTATGTTATATTTTAGGAGTTGTAAATTTAGGGTGTATGTTTATTTATTTAATTCATTTTGAGTTTGTTTTTGTATATGGTGCTAAGCAGTAATTTTCAATGTGTTCACACTTCAGGACCAGTGAAAATAAGAGAATTATTTCAGAACTACTAAGGCATAAGTCATCCTGGGCATAAGCAAATTCAACTAAGATCATTGAGTCTATAATATTTACACAACATCAGGGTGCTTAAATATTTTATGGAGCAGCTCAGAATTTCTGGTAGACCTGTCCATAGACTGGTATGGTAAAACACTGGTCCAGCTTCACTTTTTTGTATATGGATATTCACTTTTAAAACATTTGTTAGAGAAATTCTTTCCTATTGAGTGTTCTAAACACCCTTCTTGAAGAGTATTTGATTATATATGTGAGATTTTATTTCTAAGTTTTATATTCTGTTTCACCATTCTATGTGTTTGTCTTTATGCTAGAACCACATTTTTTTGATTACTTTAGTTTTGTAATATGTTTTAAAATCAGGAACTGTGAGGTCACCAACTTTGTCCTTCCTTTTCAATATTGTTTTGGCAATCTATTTTTTTTCTTTTTTATATTATTCTGAAGTGAGAAGCGGTGAGGCAGAGATAAAGACTTCTGCATGTGTCCAACTGGGATCCACCCAGCATGCCCACCAGGGTGTGATGCTCTGCCCCTCTAAGGCATTGCTCCATTGTGCCCGGAGCCATTCTAGCACCCAAGGTGGAGGCCATAAAGCCATCCTCAGCACCTGGGCCAACTTTGCTCCAGTAGAGCCTTGGCTGAAGGAGGGGAAGAGAGAGACAGAGATAAAGTAGAGTGGGAAGGGTGAAGAAACAAATGGGTGCTTCTTCTTGCTTCCTCTGTGTGCCCTGGCCAGGAATCGAACTCAGGACTTCCACATGACAGGCCAATGCTCTACTGCTGAGTTAGCTGGCTTGGCCTGTGTTGGCAATTCTTCAAGTCCCTTAAGATTCCATAAAAATATTGACTTTTTTTTCCTATTTATGCAAGGGAATCAGAGAAACTTAAAAATCTGATTTTGATGTATAACAATGTTTTCTTAACTTCCTGTTTTATTCTAATGAAGGAAGCAGGTTACTTCATGGTTGAATATTCATTACTTATATTTCTCAGTTGCATTCTTTCCTAATCAAAACAGATTCATTTTTCATTTTAAAAGAATTCCATTACTCATTATTCATTCCAGCATGGGCTTAGTATAATAACTTAATTACACATTTATAGCCATGTAATTTTATTATAGTGGCTTACATTATAAATGCACAGTCTCATCTTATTTTGCCCTTATTTTGATTAGCTAGCTTTTTATTTTCTCCTCAAGCTAGCCCTATATATTATCTTCTATGCCCCTAGCAAATCACTAATCTGTCACTAATCAATTAACCAATCACAAACCTGCCAATGCTTCCTTCATGAGAATTATGACTCAGCATCTTAGATTTTGTCATAAGGCACCAGATAGGTACTTTCCTTTCCTGAAAGTGTCACAAACTTAACCCCAAATATAATGTCTGGGTGTACCACTGTACTGCACAATATAATCTTAAAGTATATGGTTAGCTGAAATGAGTAAAACTTTGCTCCTTTCTGAGGTCTCAGTTAAGTTTGTGTTACATCTGCCTGCAGCAGGACCCAAAGGCTGGCTGAGTCTTTTTTTCTATTGTGTTCAATGGTGACAGATTTGAGGTATTTAATGACTTTCAAATGTGAAAAAGAGACTTAGGAAATTCAATCTTTTACAGCTTATGAGAGGAAACCAGGACTAGTAGAAATGACAGCTTTTTTCCATGTTACTTAAAAAATTAGCTTAGTTGAGAGTCCCTTCTTTTGTTATGTTCAAGTGGCTTAATAAAATAGGATCATAATTAAAATATGTAAAGACATTTGTAAGTACATTATCACATTTAAATTGCAACAATTTTTACTGTTCAGTGATAAGATCATTAGCTGACAAAGTGTCCTGATTGACAAAAATTATCTATAAAAAGGTCTAATACATAGAAGCAAAGAGAGGGGTGCAGAAGTGGGAGAAATAGATGTTGATCAAAGGGTACAAGATTGCAGTTATGTAAGATGAATAATTCTAGAGATACAATAAGAATCATGGTGACTTTACTTCATAATACTGTGTTATAACACTGGAAATTTGATGAGACTAGATTTCAGGTATTCTTTTGCACATACAGAAATAGAAACTATGTATTTATAAGTTAATTAGCTTGATAGTAATAATTTTACCATATATGTGTATGAGTTTATTAAATTATTTTGAACAAATAAATTATACACAATTTTATTTTTAATTTAATTTAATATTAAGAAAACAATAGAGATTCTGAATATCACAGTTGCATCAGGTGTTTAAAAATGTAAGTAGAGGCCCTGGCCTGTTGGCTCAGTGGTGGAGCATCGGCCTGGCGTGTGGGAGTCCCAGGTTTGATTCCCAGCCAGGGAACACAGGAGAGGCACCCATCTGCTTCTCCACCCTTCCCCCTCTCCTTCCTCTCTGTCTCTCTTCCCCTCCCACAGCCAAGGCTCCATTAGAGCAAAGTTGGCCCAGGCGCTGGGGATGGCTCTGTGGCCTCTGCCTCAGGCGCTAGAATGGCTCTGGTTGCGGCAGAGCAATGCCCCAGATGGGCAGAGCATCACACCCTGGTGGGCATGCCGGGTGGATCCCGGTTGGGCACATACGGGAGTCTGTCTGACTGCCTCTCCATTTCCAACTTCAGAAAAATACAAAAAAAATGTAAGTAGATTTTAAAATGTTTTTGGAAAACAAACAAAAAGTGATAGTGATATTAAGATTCATAGGTTTGAATACAAAACTTTATCAGCTGCACATGTAGACGTTCTGTGGTAAGCAGGTACAAAGAAACTAGGATCCCTTAAAAAAACTACAATGTGGTAAGTGCTTTACATATATGACTTCACTTAATATTCACCATAGGCCTGTGGTATAGATGCTAACATTATAGTATTTCATATATGAAGTCGTTGAACCTAAAGAAGCCACAAAGCAAGTTAAAGAAATGGCCAAGAATAAAACCCAGTTGCATGACTTCAAAATTAGCTTTTTTTTGGTTACTTGATAACTTTGAGGGTAAAAAAAAAACATTGTGATATTCATAAAATTAACAGATGACTGAGGAGTTCAATAAGCTGGAGCTGATGTTAAAATTTTTCAGTATTGGGCTCTTTAAACTATATGCTAAAGGTTTCTAACAATATTTTTATTATAATTATATCCATATATATTAGCATGAATATGCATGTATGAGTCTGTTACTCAAACAACTTTACTTTTTTTTTTTTTGGTGACAGAGAAAGAGAAGGACAGATAAGGAAAAACAAACTGGAAGGGAGAGAGATAAGAAGCATCAATTCTTTGTTGCAGCATCTTAGTTCATTGATTGCTTTCTCATATGTGCCTTGACTGGGAGGCTACAGCAGACCCAGTGATTCCTTGTTCAAGCCAGTGATCTTGAGCTCAATCTGGCAAGCCTTGCTCAAACCAGATGAGTCAATGCTCAAGCTGGCAACCTCATGGTTTCAAACCTGGGTCCTCTGCATCCCAGATTGATGCTCTGTCCACTGCATTACTGCTTGATCAAGCCAACTTTACATATTTTAAAACAATATATGTTTTGTCACTCTAGCTAAATATAGGTTTTTAAGGAAAGCATCCATGTTTCATACACTGTTGACTTGGTTTTTGACTTATGTAAAAATGTATGCAAGCCATCCAAAAGCTCATGAGTCTCAAGAGGATAGAGAAAAAAGTATTTACTATCTATTGTACCCTATCACAACATGGGACAGATCTTGGACTCTTAAGTTTCATTAATTTATTGAGAAAACCTTAGTTGACTACTTGTTACCTACAGTGAACTATAATGGCTCTAATAAGAAGTATAAAAAGAAAAATAATAACACACACACACAAACAAACAAAAGTTTTAAGAAATCCTCTTGAATTTACACTCTCTGACCTATTGATCTTGACTGAGAATTTCTTAGCTGTCCTAGGCTCATAAAATTAATCACAGATAAATTATCAGGGAGGTTAAATATTAGTCGCTCATTCTCATAAAGTTTGTGAGGTTGACACCAGGACCATGTTCTAAGAGTATAATAATCTAATTTAACTTATTTGTACTTATTTTTACTAAATGACAAGCACATTTCAAAATCTCTCAGTGAATGACCAGTGATAGCAGTTTTACACTTTAACACTAAGCAGTAGTTAAGAAATCATATTAAGTATTCTGGCAATCCATTTTAATACTAATTAGCTAGTAAAGTAATTAGCAAAATAAGAAATACATTACTATTATGCTGTATTATAATTTAGCTGAAATTGCATATGCAGATGCATATTGTAGAATTTCTAAAAATTCCATCTAGAAAATTTAGCAGTATATTTAATTATTTCTCATTCACAGGCAACCAGCTGTGATTCAGGAAGCTCTATTTAAATAGTAAAAAATGAAGGTGCCAGCAGATTTCAAACAGAGCACATGAAAATGGACTTTTTATAAACTTTGTTTTTCTTCTTGGCATAGATTATCAAAACACACCAAAACTGAGGTGTTAGGTTTATTTTGCTATTTAAGTATATTTAAAAGTTATGTGGTGAACTCTTTCTAACTGCACAACTATCTGATGTTTACTGAAAGTCCTCTTGCACCTGTACCAAAAACTATTAGCATTGGTGGACATGACATTGTGTACATATTGGATTACACTTTCACATTGTTTACCTAACATCTTAATATAGTTATTAAAATATAACATGCTTTCCTACAACAGTGATGTAACACACATTTTGGTGTAAATCAAAACACACCCAAGCCTGAGTTACTTACTTATCCTAATCCAGTTGCAAAATCATAATCTAGAAAATAAAAACAAAACTAAGCCACAGAAAAAGGAAAAGGACATAAATACACTGTATTGTACACTGTACTTTAATAACAGAAAAAAATGACCAAAAAGGTATATGTAAAAGAAATTCCTTACCTTTATTTCTGTGGTTAGCTTGAACACTAGAAGAGGTATTGCAAGGGTGAGATAGAGGGACCTATTGGGAGTGGAAAGTGGAGAGGCAGGAGAACCTAAAGAAGGTACTGGAGATACTGGGTCAGGTGAAACAGGATTGCCTGAGGAACATGCAGAAGATACTGGAGGTGATTTTACCAGTACTGCAGGTATTTCATCTCAAAAAGGTGCTGATGTAGAGAATCCAGAATCTGCTGTAGACCTTTCTACCTTCTTAAAGAATTTTTCTAGGCTAGTCTGGAAGGTTGATGATTTCTTCTCTTCCAAAATCTGCCTATAGCATTGCAAGGGATCCATAGTAGCTCTGTATACCTTACTGAATCTGGCATCATTGGAGTCCTCAACTTGAAATTTTGCTAACCCATCTTCTAGCATAGAAAAACCTGCCAAATCCATGGCAGTAAATCTCTTGTGTTCTGGGGTTTCTATCTCTTCCTCTTCAATCAGCTGCTTCTTCAGCTAAATGAGGTACTCAGGAGATAGCTCCTCTCCTTGTGATGCCAGTAACTTTGTGAAATCCTCAGTCTCTACCTCCAAATTAAGCTTTTCAGCCATGGCAACAACCTTCTCTCTTACAGCCTCCACTGACTCCTCAAAGCCATGGAATTCATACATAAACTGGGGGTACTGTTTTTTCTACACATTATTTAAGTTTGTTTGCCTCACTTCATCCCAGGCAAAAGCCAATTCTCTTTTTTCTGATCTCTTTACAATGTTTACTTTTACTTTCATCATGATGGTGTTCCTCTTCTTTGAAGCACTATCATCTGAAGACTCTTTACTTTCATTTAAGAGCCATGATAAGGGCCTAAAAGCCACCAAATAAAGCAACACAAATGAATGTTTGGACTTTTAACAGTCCAAAATGGCATACATAAGTGTACTGAGGATGCTAACTCTCTCATTAATACGCTATGTTTCTGCCTATTCTTTCACCTTGCACAACCAAAGTATTTCACCCATATAGTCCATTAGTGTGACACTAACAGTGCAAGCTGAAACACTTATCTCCATTTTTTTTTTGTTTTTATGAGACTGAGATACTAAACTCAAAATGTCATATGTTAGACTGTCATAACCTGAGGGCCCCCTGTATATATACATCTTTGATCAGAATCTGGTTTTTACTTGAAAAATAAAACAACAAACTGTAAACCAGGCTTTAAGTAAATCATAGCACTGTTATAATATCTGTGCCACAAAAATGCAAACTTTATGATATTAAGACAGCCATAAAACAAGCAATACAATAAATCTATGGAGACATTTTTCTTTTTTGTTTTTTTTTGAAAACACATAATAACAAATCATAACAGAACATATCAATTTAACTTATTTGTTATAGTACAATAAAACAAATGTCTTTTATCCACTAAGAAATATTAAATTAAAAGAAACAGATATTGTTTGCCTTTCAAAGGGATGTATTTATTATTAAAAAATGCTTGACTAGGCAGTGGCACAGTGGATAAAGCATCAGACTGGGATGTGGAGGACCCAGGTTCGAGATCCCGAGGTCACCAGCTTGAGTGTGGGCTCATCTGATTTGAGCAAAGCTCAACAGCTTGGACCCAAGGTCTCTAGCTTGAGCAAGGGGTTACTCAGTCTCCTGTAGCCCCACGGTCAAGGAACATAAGAGATAGCAATCAATGAACAACTAAGGTGTTGCAACAAAAAGCTAATAATTGATGATTCTCATCTCTCTCCGTTCCTGTCTGTCTGTCCCTATCTATCCCTCTCTCTGACTCTCTCTCTGTCTCTGTAAAAAAAAAAAAATTGGAGTCTTGTTTTTCTGCATGGCCTTCTACAAAGTCAATTATTCATATTTTTTTAAACACTTCATTTTTTTAATTATTTTATTTTATTTTATTCATTTTAGAGAGGAGAGAGAAAGCGAGAGGAGAGAGAGACAGAGAAAGTGGGGAGGAGCCGGAAGCATCAACTCCCATATGTGCCTTGACCAGGGAAGCCCAGGGTTTCGAACCGGCAACCTCAGCATTTCCAGGTCGACGCTTTATTCACTGCACCACCACAGGTCAGGCAAATCATTCATATTTTTTTGAAACTAGCAACCATGGTTATGTCAGAGAAATAGCAGAGTGAGAGATACCCTTGATCTCTGCCCTTGAAATTTCAACAAACTGAACCGCTAATATGCAGCCAAAGAACCCCAGCTGAACTTGCAGGCTTGCCTGAAAAGATCGAAATGCAGAATGTACTAAAGGTAAAAGGTTGAGAAGAGGATTCAGAAAATAAGACACACTCATAGTCAGGCTCTGGAGAGGAGAGAAAATTGGGCTGAGTTTTTGTCTTTCAAAACTCCAGAGGGGGGGGGAGAAAACTGGGGTGACTGGGTATTCTTCATGTTGAAGGAGTGGACAGATTGGAGGCAATGGGGGGAATACCAGACTAAAGCAGCTACAGAATGAGGGATCATGACCAGTGTTTTTATGGTCTTCTAGCAGCTCACACTGACCACAGTGACAGAGATAACAAAGTGTGACCCCCAAGCTTCCTAGATTCTACCTCCCTACCCTCCAGGGGTACAAAGTTTGGCTGAGAAAACCCCCACATCTAGTTCTACAAAGCCATTCTTGCCCTGAAGAAGAGAGGAGCTCTCTATCTTGTCCCTGGTCAGTAAATAATTAGGGAGGAGCACTGGGAGGCCTGAGATTATCATACTAAAGTGATAAAGCCCTCACTATAAGTACCACCCATTAGCGTGACTGCAGCCCTGGTTTCATTATTACTATAGCAATATCTCAATGAAGGCTAGCACAAAAATTTCACAGAGTTAAAAGATGTAATCTAGCACCAGCTTCTAGACAAAAGAGAAAAACCTCTCAGAACTAAATTTTTTTTATTTTTCTCTTATTTTTTTCAATTTCCATTTTAATTAATATATATTTTTATTTTTGAGTGTTTTGATTGTTTTTGAATAATGTTTGGATTTTTTTGTTTCATTTGTGTTTTTATCTCTTTTAAGTTTTAGTATTTAAATGTTTTTATTTTATTATATATTGTATTATATATTTTTTATTTCTTACTTTTTTTGTTGTTTTATTTTTTAACAATGCCACTCTTACCTGACCAGGTGGTGGACTGGGATTTGGAGGGCCCAGGTTCAAAACCCCGAGGTTGCCAGCTTGAATACAGGCTCACTCAGCTTGAGTGCAGGCTCAACAGCTTGAGTTCAGGGTCGGTGGTTTGAGTGTGGGATTATATATATGACCCAATGGTCATTGGCTTGAGCTTAAAGTTGCTGGCTTGAGCCCAAAGTTGCTGGATTGAAAAAGGGTTTACTTGTTCTTCTGTAGTCCCCTGGTCAAGGCACATACAAGAAAGCAATCAATGAACAACTAAGGAGACTAAGGAGCCGCAATGAAGAATTGATGCTTCTCATCTCTCTCCCTTCCTGCCTGTCTGTCCCTATCTGTTTCTCTCTCTTTTTGTCTCTCTCTCTGTCTCTGTCACAAAAAAAAGCAACAAGTCTCAAATGTCATTAAGGTAAAAAAAACAAAACAGTACCTTGGCTATATTAGTAAGAGACATAGTACCAAATAAAAACAAAAAAAAATCTCAAAATAGCAACCTCAATCACACAGAATCCTTGGAGTTAAATGATAGAGAATTAAAAATTGAAGTTCTGAAAATACTCCAGTCAATGTGAATAAACACTGATAGAAAATTTAACGAGGCCCTGGTTAGTTGGTTCAGTGGGAGAGTATTGGCCCAGTGTATGAATGATCTGGGTTTGATTCTCAGAGCACACAGGAGATGTGCTCATCTGATTCTCCATTCCTCCCCCTCTTGTTTTTCTCCCTCTCTTTAACCCTCCTGCAGTCATGGCTCAATTAGAGCAAGTTGGTCCCAGGTACAATAATGGTTACATGGTCTTCACCTCAAGCACTAAGGAAAGCTTGGTTGGAGCAATGGAGAAATGCCCCAGAATATTTCCCCCTAATGGGCTTTCCAGGTGGATCCTGGTTGGGGTATATGTGAGAGTCTGTCTCTGCCTCCCCTCCTCTCACTGAATTAAAAAAAAAACTAAAAAAATGTTAATGAGCTCAGAAAACAAATTAATGATTAAATAAGTTTTTCGGCAAGGAGAATGAAACTTGAAAAACAGAGATAAAGACCTCAACACATAAATGAAAAATCAGGTAGCAAGTTTAGTTAATAGAACAAGCCAGATAGAAGATGGTGTTAGTGACATCAAAGACAAAAAAACTAGAGATGTTACAGCAAGAAAAAGAGAGAGACTCCTAATTTGAAATAAATGAGAGACCTCCATGAGAGTTGCTTAATTCCATCAGAAAGAACAGTGTATGAATAATGAGTATATCAGAAGAAGAGAAAGATAAGAGAATGGAAAGCCTATTTAAACAAATAATTGAGAAGAACTTCCCATACTTATGGAAAAAGTTAGTTCCTTGCGTTGCTTGTCAGTCCTAATGGTTTAGTCAGTACTCAGATGCTTGATCGAGGATTTTTGCCCACCAAGGGACTAGGGAAAGAACAGCGAGGAATTCTCACCCCCATAGAAATGGCACCCAATACCAGAAGGTGTGGATTAGGATATCAAAATTTAGAATAGGGGTCTTGGTAGCTCCTGCTACCTCAATAATCCATTGTGCAGACCCAATTACTTGTAAATCAGATAATCCTGTATGGGTAGACCAATGGTCCCTTTCTCTGGAGAAACTTAGGGCAGCTGCTCAATTGGTACAAGAGCAGCTACAGCTTTGGCACACTGAACCATCTAATAGCCCATGGAATACACTTTCATATTTTGATCTTGTTGCCTCCTGGATTATCAAGGGGCAAAGGCAACCCTTACAGCTTATGGGATTTGAGCCTCAAAATTATTGTTGTTCCTTTTTTCAAAGGATCAACAACAATGGCTCTGGGAAACTTCCATTAAATGGCAAATCGCTCTTGCAAATCAATGGACAACTTTATACTGAAACTGTCAACTTAAAATCAGCTCCAAGTCTAGAATTATATGCCATGATCATGGCTTTTCAGCATTTGCCATATTCCCCCTTTAATCTATATTCAGACAGCAAATATTTACTTATGGTGTTTCCACTATAAAGACTGCTGTCTTAGGGGCAAATGCTGATGAACTATTTCAGCAGTTCCTCCTTCTTCAAAGACTTGTATGTCAACATAGAGCTCCATGTTTTATAGGACATAGGACATGTTTGAGCTCATTCCATGCTCCCTGGAGCTTTAGCACAAGGGAATACCCTTTTTTTGTATTTTTCTGAAGTTGGAAACGGGGAGGCAGTCAGACAGACTCCCTGCATGCGCCCAACCGGATCCACCTGGCACACCTACCAGGGGCGGATGCTCTGCCCATCTGAGGTGTTGCTATGTTGCAACCAGAGCCATTCTAGCACCAGAGGCAGAGGCCGCACAGCCATCCCCAGTGCTCGGTCCAACTTTGCTCCAATGGAGCCTTGGCTGCGGGAGGAGAGGAGTGAGACAGAGGGGAAGGAGAGTGGGAGGGGTGGAGAAGCAGAAGGGCATTTTTCCTGTGTGCCCTGGCTGTGAATTAAACCTGGGAATCCTGCACACCAGGCCAATGCTCTACCACTTAGCCAACCAGCCAGGGCCTAGAAATGCCCTTGTTGATCAAGCTACCCATAAGAAAATTATTTGGAGCAACCATGAAAGATTAAGCAATTCAGTCTCATACTATTCATCACCAGAACACTGCAGCCCTGTGTAAACAGTTTCAACTTTCTCAGGAAGCAGCACAGCAGATTGAGAAATCCTGTCCAAGGGGTCCTTTACTACAATCTGCCCCTTCATTTGGTGTTAACCTTCAAGGACCCATACCAGGACAACTTTGGCAAATGGATGTTACTCATATACCTTCATTTGGCAAACAGTCCTATGTCCACATTACAGTGGATACATATTCTGGATTTATAGTAACCTCTGTCAGAACAGGAGTGGCTGCTAAGCATTTTATAGCTCATTGTCTGTATGCACTGTTCTATTATTGGATTTCCTAAACTGGTTAAACTGACAATGCTCCTGCATATAGAGCAAAAGAATTTACTGTATTTTGTCATTCTTACCATCTTTAAAGTCAAGGTATTATTAAAGTGTACCCAGCAAATATTTTAAGTTCAATTTAAAAAAAAATAAAAGGGGGGAGTCATATCCAGGAACTCCTATGGGTCTACCGTACCATGCTTTTTACTTAAAAAAATTTTTGAAAGAATGCTGATGAACAGGAGACGCCAAATCTTTTTTCTCCTGCAAACTACTACCTCCTTTATTTGATCCAGCTAATAACACTGTTTTGTCTTTTTCCAAATAGCTCCACATTTATGGAATAGATTTATATAGGCAGATGGGGATCCTCAAACCCCTCAGCAAGATCTTCTGAGCATGGCCTTTAAGATACCAAGAGGCAGAAAAAGCCCAATAGAGATCAGAGGAACTACCAGCTTTTAGGATACGCCCTTAAAGGCTCCAACACCCCAAAGGGGTCTCATAGGATGCCATCTGGGTTCTGCTTCAATAGTGGAAAGGAAGGTCATTGAGCTAAAGCCTGCCAGACTTACATGTGAGGAAACAGGGACACTGGAAGGTAGGCTTCCCCCTCACTCCTCTAAGGGAGGGTTCAGTCTCTTCCAGCCCTGCTCCAGCCACCTATGATTGAACTTTACCCAGAAAGCTGGGGTTTGCCTCTGAAGGCTGAAGGTGCCCAGGGCCGTTGGCCCCATCTACGGCACTGTGGATGAGCCTAGGGTATTTCTTCCAAGAAGCAGGTAAACTAATCTCATTTGCACAAGGACCACTTAACTATGTCTTGCCTGAATAGTCAGGTTTTTTATTTTTTCCTTGAAGATTTCTGTTCTGGGTGTTGATAGTCCTATTTTTTGCTGCTCTGTTTAATATATAATGTTTCCTTTATTCCTCCTTCCTCAATGCCTCACTCATATTTCAGGCTGGGACCTACTCCTAATTTAGAGCTCTCTTTCCCCCTTTTGCCAACTTTTATTATGAATCTACCTTTGCCACCCAGCTTAGTGTATCCCAAGGTTGTCTTTACCACACCACAGTCACAGAGCTCCAGGGAAAAGCAACCTGGCCTCATCTCTCCAGGCAGAGGAAAACAGAAGCTCCATCTCCACACATGCTGCAGATGGCTTTTCCAGTCTACCTGAACCATTACCAGCTAGAAGCAGCTGTCATTGGGACTTGGACGTGAGCTGTAAAGTATGGAATTGTGACAAAAATTCCAGTGCCATGCAGACTTTTCCTGGACTCCTGCTCCTTGTAACAGCTCATAACAGACTAAACTGGGGTTGAGTTGCATTTTTCAGGGATTTGGCATGGTGTTGGGGCCCACTTGGACTTGGTGAACATGTTAAGGACACTACTCTTTTATGGATTCTTGCTGTATTGGACAAGAGGTTGCTTAAAGGCTTTAATCACTGTAAAAAAAATAAATAGAAAACTGGATAAAGAAGATGTGGCACATATACAACATGGTACACTATTCAGCCATAAGAAATGATGACATCAGATCACTTACAACAAAATGGTGGGATCCTGATAACATTATATGGAGTAAAATAAGTAAATCAGAAAAAAACAAGAACTGCAGGATTCCATACATTGGTGGTACATAAAAATGAGACTAAGAGACATGGACAAGAGTGTGGTAGTTATGGGGGGCAAGGGGAGAGAAGGAGGGAGAGGGGGAGGAGGTGAGGGAGGGGCACAAAGAAAACTAAATAGAAGGTGACGGAGGAAAATCTGACTTTGTGTGATGGATATGCAACAGAATGGAATGACAAGATAACCTGGACATGTTTTCTTTGAATATATGTACCCTGATTTATTGATGTCACCCCATTAAAATAACAATTTATTTATAAAAAAAAGTTAGCTCCTTCAACTCAAGAAGCAAACAGAATGCCTAATTACCTCAAACCAAATGGACATTATCCAAGGCATATCATAATAAAAGTGTCAAGAACCAATGACAAAGAAAGAATCCTCAAGGCAGGTAGGAAAAAGAAGAACATAACATATAAAGAAAAGCTCATTAGGTTATCATCAGATTTCTCAGCAGAAACAGTACAAGCCAGAAAGAGTATACTCAAATATTCAAAGTACTGAAAGAGAGGTATTACCAGCCAAAAATATTATATCCATCAACGTTATTCTTCAAGTATGAAAAACAATTAAAAACACTTCAGGAATAGAGAAGTTAGAAAAATTTAAAATGAGAAAACCCCCACTACAAGAAATGCTCAAGGAGGTTATTCTACCATATAAAATTAATAATAATAAATATAGAAATAAAGGCTCCAAGAACATCTACCTCGAATGCTGAAGTCACCAGTTCTAAAACCTGGGTTTGCCTGGTTAAGGTACATATGAGAAATAACTAGACTGTAAATTGATGCTTCCTGTTTCATGCCTCCCTTATTTCTCTTCCCCTTGCTTCAATATCTAAAAACCATTAGATAAAATCTTTTTTAAAAAGTTTCATAAAGTTTACAATATATACAAAGACAACCTATGAAAACAAGAAAATAAAAGGGGAGAGGATAAAAATCTGTAGTAACAAAAAAGGATGAAGTGCAGAAAAACCCAGGAGACAAAGGACTCTTCTACGTGTGAAAAATTTTTACTTAGTAACCTAATGGTAACCAACTGCACACACACACACAAAATACTGAAACACATAGCTTATAAAAATAAGAAACAGGGAAAAAAAAGTATGGAATAACATATGCACACACAGACAAAAAAAAAACACTGACAGAAGCACAGAAAAGAAGGACCAAATGAGACACACAGCTACCAGGAAATGATATACACTATGCTTATAGGAAATCCTCAAGCATCAATAATTATCCTAAATATAAATGAACTGAATTCACCAATAAAGAGGCACAGAGTAGCAGATTGGATCAAAAGGCAAAACCCAAATATATGCTGCTTTCAATAGACATATCTAAGCTGCAAGGATTAAAGTAGATTCAAAGTGAAAAGTTAGAAAAGTATTCTCCAAACAGATAATACCCAAAGAAAAACATGCATAGTCATACTAATATCTAACAATGCTGACTTCAGCACAACAAAGGTAACAAGAAATAAAGATGGACATTGTTTAATGATAATGATACACTATATCAAGAAAACATAATACTTCTTAATACATATGAACTGAATCAGGGAGCACCAAAATATATAAGACATCTACTAATTGATCTAAAAATAGAAACAGACAAAAACACAATCATACTTGAATGGCATTAGATCATTGAAACAGAAAATCAATAAAGAAGTATTGGCCTTAAATGACACACTAGACCAAATAAACATAATATATATTTACAGAAAATTTCATCTCAAAACAATAGATTAAATATTTTCTTTTCTTCTAGTGTGCATGCCTCCTGACCAGGTGGTGGTGCAGTGGACAGAGCATCAGACTGAAATGCTGAGAACCCAGGTTCAAAACCTCAAGGTCACCAGCTTCAGTGTGGGCTCACCAGCTTGAGCATGGGGTCACTGGCCTGAGCACGGGATCATAGACATAACCTCATGGTCACTGGCTTAAACCCAAAGGTTACTGGTTTGAAGCACAAGGTCGCTGGCTTGAGCCTAAGTCACTGGCTTGAGCAAAGGGTCACTCACTTTGCTGTAGCCTTCCAGTCAAGGCACATATGAGAAAGCAATTGATGAACAACTAAGGAGCCACAAAGAAGAAGTGATGCATCTTATCTCTCTTTCTTCTTGTCTGTCTGTTCTATCTGTTCATCTCTCTGTCCCAAACACACACACACACACACACACACACACACACTCACACACACACACAAACACAAAAGTGTGCATGCAATCTTCTCAAGGATAGACTATATGTTAGGCCCCAAAACTAACCTCAAGAAATTCAAAAAGATTGAAATGATATCAAATGTCCACAAGGCTCTGAAATTAAAATGAAACTGCAAAAAGGAAGTAAAGAAACCCACAAAAAAGTGGAAATTTAATAACATACTTTTAAAAAATGACTGGGTCAATGAAGAAATAAAAGCAGAGATCAAAAGACATAAATGAAAAAATGAGAATGACAACACAACATATCAAAACTTCTGCAATGCAGCAGATCAGTAAAAAGAGAGAAGTTTATATCATTACAAGTTTATATAGGCAAGAAAGATCCCAATTAAAACCCCAACACCACACCTTAAAAAAGCTGGGAATAAAAATAAAACAAAGACAGCACAAAGTCAGCAGAAGAAAGAAAATAGAAAAAATTAAAACAGAACTAAATGAAATAGAGAACAACAATCAAAAATAACAAAAATTTAAAACAAAGAGCTGGTTCTTTGAAAAGATCAATAAAATTGATAAACCTCTGGCTAGACTCACCAAATAAAAATAAGGCAAGACTCATATAAACCAAATTTGAAATAAAAGAGTAGAAATTACCTCAGAAATCATAGATATGCAAAAGATCATAGTTAAATACTATGAAAGATTATATGCTACCAAATTCAACAATCTAGAAGAAATGTTTTTAAAAATGTGCAATATCCACAGACTGAGTCACAAAGAGGTGAAAATCTCAAATAGACCCATAAGTGGAGAGGAAATAGAAATAACTATCGAAAACCTCTTCAAAAATATATGTCTGGGACCCGATGGCTACATTATTGAATTCTACCAAACATTCAAGAAGATTTAGTATCTATCTTCCTAGTCTTCCAAAAATGGAAGAAAAATTAATACTTCTTAAAACATTTTGAGTCTAATATAACCAAAGCTAGGCAAGGAAACAAACAAACAAACAAACAAAACTATAGACAAATATCTCTAATGAATACAGATGCAAAAATCCTAAAAAAAAAAAATACTAGCAAATCTACCTGGCCTGTGGTGGCACAGTCGATGGGGCTATGATCTGGAATGCTGAGGTTGCCAGTTCAGGACCCAGGGCTTGCCTAGTCAAGGCACATATTAGAGTTGATGCTTCCTGCTCTTCCCCATCCCTCCTCTCTAAAAAATGAATAAATAAAAATATTTTAAAAATACTAGCAAATCTAAAACAATACATTTTTAAAAATCTATATCACAATCAAGTGGGATTTATTATCAAAAGCACAAGGACAGTTAAATATGCATAATCAATCAATGTAATACATCACATCAACCAAACAAAGGACAAAATTTATATAATTTAATCAATAGGTGCAGAAATGGTAGTTGATAAGATACGATATATGATTATGTTTAAAATACTCAATAAAATCAGAATAAAAGGAAAGTATCAACCCTGGTCTGTTGGCTCAGCAGTAAAGATTCCTGGGTTCAGTTCTCAGTCAGGGCATACAGAAGAGGTGACCATCTACTTCTCCACCCTCCCCTTTCCCTCCCCCTTCTCTCTCTCACTCCTTCATGTAGCTATGGCTTATTTGAGCAAGTTGGCCCCAGGTGCTGAGAATGGCACCATGGTTTCACCTCAGGTGCTAAAATAGCTCAGTTGCCCAGCAACAAAGCAACAGCCCCAGATGGGCAAAGCATCACACATAGGGGGCTTGCTGGGTGGATCCTGTTTGGGGCACATGCGCAAGTCTGTCTCAACATAAGTATCTCAACATAATAAAGGACATGTATGACAAACCATCAGTCAATATCATATTTAATGGTAAAAAAATGAAGGCTTTTCCTCTAAAATCAGGAAGAAGACAAAGCTTCCCACTCTCTCCACTCTTATTAAATACAGTTCTTGAAGTTTTAGCCAGAGCAATCAGGCAAGAGAAAGAAATAAAAGGCATCTATACTAGAAAAGAAGAAATAAAGGTTTCACTTTTTGAATTGGACAGAATCCTGTATATAGAAAACTTCAAGATGAAATGTCAGAGTAATGGCAGCAGAAGAGATATCTCTAATCTCTTCTCTTAAAATTTTAACAGAAAAAATTACAGCTGTAAAGCAGCAAAACATCCTCAGTTGGGCTCACAGTCTTCTCTGAAAGACCCCTGCACCAAATGGACTAACAGGAAAGATTGACAAAGTGGGCAGAAGATAAGACACATTCTTGGTTGGCTTCAGAAGGTTGAGAGGCCTGGATTTGGATTGTTTGGGATTTTATAAACTGGGGCTCCAAAAAAGGGGGAAGCCCTAAATGACTGTTTTGTTTTTCTTCTTCTTTTTCTTCTTCAGGGAATCTTGGACTGTCTGGGTTTGTCTGAAAGGGATCCAGAGAGGGGAGAAGTCAAGAGTGACTGTCTTTTTGTTGTTGTTGTTGTTGTTTGGTGTTTTTTTTTCTGGCAGGGCTATGGAGAGAAAAAAAAGCTCAAACTGTCTGTGTTTTGTCTGCAGGACCTCTGTAGATGAGAGAAACCCAGACTGTCTGAGATTTTCTCTGTAGGAGCTACTGAGAGAGGAGAAACCTGGAATGACTGGGTCTCCTTCTGCCTGGAGGAGTGGTGAGATTGAGAGGCAGAGGAAGAGATACAAAACCAAAGTGGTGGTAGAACAAGGGGTCACAGCACTCTTTTCTGCCTTCTGCCAGTAGCCTGCATTTTATGTAGAGAAACAAAAGTGCAGTTCTCCAGCCTCCAAGATACCACCTCTTTCACCTAGCAGGGTATGGAGAGAGGCAAAGACAGACCCTATAGCTAAGTCTCCAAAGCCACTGTTTCTCATGAAAAACAGAGGTGTTCCATGTCTGATCCCCTGATCTGTTGAAACTTGGGGAGGATCTCACAGAGGCCTGAGACTGCCATTGATAAAGCTATAAATATGTAAAGCCTTCACAACACTCCTCACCATCCAATGCAACATCAGTCCCGATTACATCATTGTAAGAGCAACATCTCAATGGAGGTCAGCCCAGGAATTTCACAGAGTTAAATGTAACACAGTGCCACTGACTTGAAGTAAATAGAAAAGCTTCTCAAAACAAAAATATTTTTCTATATTTTCTTATTCTTTCATCTCTTGAATATCATTAAATTAAATTTTCATTATTTTATTTTTGTTTATGGAGGGCATTTTATTTGCTTTTTTCTTTTTTAGTTTTTGCTCTTTGTTTTTTGTGATTTTTCTTTTTGACTTGTCATAATTATTTATTTATTATTTACTTTTTTTTGACAGAGACAGAGAGTCAGAGAGAAGGAAAGACAAGGACAGACAGGATGGAGAAGCATCAATTCTTTGTTGTGGCACCTTAGTTGTTCATTGATGTGTTCTCATATGTGCCTTGACTGTGGACTATAGCAGAGTCAGTCAACCCTTGCTCAAGCCAGAAACCTTGGTCTCAAGCCAGTGACCCTAGTCTTTGAGCCAGTGACCTTTGGGCTCAAGCCAGAGACCATGGGGTCATGTCTATGATTCTACACTCAAGCCTGCAACCCCACACTCAAGTTGTATGAGCCTGCACACTAGCTGGCAACCTCGGGGTTTTGAACCTGGGTCCTCCACATCCAAGGCTGATGCTCTATTTACTGAGCCACCCCTTGGACAGGTCTGACTTGTCATAATTTTTTAAACTTCATATTTTTCATTGCTTTATAACTTTCATTTTCTTAGTTGTCTTTTGTTATACTCCTTAACAATACCACTTTCAAATGACATCAAGGAAGAAATTGAATACCATTGCTGCAAAAGTAAGAGACATAGCTCAGAAAGAAAATTAAAAAATCTTCAGATAGAAATCTCAATCACATGAAAACTTTGAACTTAAACAATAGGAAATTTAAAACTAAAGTTATGAAAATACTCAAGGAGTTGTGAGAACATACTTATAGGCAACTTAATGTGCTCCAAAATCAATTAAAGAACAAAATGAGTACTTCACCAAGGATATTGAAAATATAGAGTGACGTCATGGAAATGGTGCCGTGAGAAGCGAGTCCGACAGCTCTCCCCTAAATCACAACAAATTTATCAACTAGAAACAGAAAAATTTATCCTCGGAGCATTCCGGAGTTCCACACAAACTGAAAGCAAAAGGACTGTTATCACTTGAATCTGAGAGACGAGGGTGTGGAGGAAGCTACCGCAGCGACGCTCATTCAAGCCGCCAGGGAGTGCGCCTGCGGTGAGTCAGCCCATATACTTGGGAACCGCAAGCCGCCGTGAGCCCCCCCCCCGCGAGCTGCCGCGAACCCCCGCGAACCGCCACCGCGAACCGCCACCGCGAGCGGCCGCCACGAGCCGCCGCGCGCGCGCCCGGCCCGGTTGAGCACCGCTGACGTTCCCAGCGGCCCGCACACTGCGAGTGGGGGTCGCCGGCCACCGGAGCCCGGAGCGCCCCATTCGCGTGCGTGCCTTGGGCATTCCACGCGCCCAGGGCACCCTACTGGCCCGCACACCCAGGGGGCTCCATTATCCTGCGCCTGGTGCGGTCCAGCCACCAGCGGCGGGGCGAGCGGGAGAGGCTTGGGAGATTCTCTCCATGGGCAGGGCACCTCACCCAGCCATTCAAGCTAACAATCAAGCATTGGGGGAGGGGCGCGCGCAGGCAGCCTAAAATTCCTTCAGAAACACAGCTGCGACCCAATCACTGAAATTAGCTTAACCCATAAAATCTGCGCACCCTCGGTTCTAATTGATAAGATCTCTCTCAGTTCAGCGATCCAAGACAAGAGGCGTGATATTTTTTAGTGCCTCTCGCTAAAGGGGCGGGGGCAACTTCTGATTGATAGAGCCTCCATATTCAGGGATAAACGCTAACAAGAAGGACTTGGCAGATAATAAGGTCTATACTACACTAGTCGTAAGCAGAGACTAGTGCCTCTTCTTCCCTGCAAAAACAGGCTACAAAGTGTGGAAAGCCTGGGTTGAGAGGTCCAACTAAATGATAGGCGCTGAACAGTCACCTTGACAACAATTGACTCCCACCCCCGCCTGATTACACTGGAGGCCCTGACTGTCAGAGCCTTTCCCAAAGCCTTGCACTGAGTGGGGATAGAGTGGGGATTTCCCAGCTCTTTGAGCCTCTTACTCCCCAGGCAGAAGCAGTTGCAGCCTTATAGCTGGATCACCAGGCTGCTAATTCAGAAAGGGGGGACTAGGAGAGGGAATCCAGGAAAGCAAACTCTCTCATCGTTGGACCCTGCAAACGCCAACAAGCCTTTACTTCCAGCAAGACTAAAGCCAAATATATGACATTGCCATAGAATCCCATCAACTGCAAATCCCTACCTAAGAGTGACACAGGGGCAGAGCCTGGGGTACAGAGTCACCGACTAGGAAGAGGGAGAGAAAAGAAAAAGGAAGAAGTTAACCTCTCAAAATCAAGAAAAACCCACAGACTTTACAACTTGATCCACTAATTTTTTGTTGTTGTTGTTGTTGTTTGTTTCTTCTTTTTGCCTTTATTTCCTCCACCTCGGTCCTTCTATTCTCTGCCCATCTTATGCTTCCCCTTTCTTGAACTACACTACCCATGAGTGTTGCATTTTATTTTTCTTCTTCATCCTCACCCTCCTTTAAGGTTATACTCCAAAACACTTAACTCTCACTCTCTCCTCTTTTGTTTTTTTTTTGTCTTGCTTTATTTTGTTTTTTTCTCCTCCTATTTTATTTCTTCCTTCGTTTTTCTCTTTTTCTTATTTTTTCCTTTCTATTCGTTTTTTCTTTTCTCATTTTACTTTCCTCCCATATAATCCTCAATCACAAACAAATTAGTTAATTTGGGACTCAAGGCTTTTTTTTGGCTTTATTTCTCTTTTTTGCTTTTGTTTTTATTTTTTTTTCTCTTGTTTGTTTATTTTTGTGGCATTTTGGGTCCTCCCAACCCAAGGTCTCCATTGTATTTAGTCTTCGCTCCACTTAATACAACAGATTTTTACTTATTATTTTTATTTTTTCTTCTTTATTATTCTTTTTTGGTCCTTTTTTCTGATTCCCTCTTATCCCTCTCATTATATCACTTAGTTGACCATCACATACAAGCAAATCATCTTATGCTTGTCTAAGATTTTCTTCCTTTTTTTTTTTCTTTTGCATTTAGTAGGTCCCTACTCCCTTTTTTTTGCCCCTTGAACTCTTCACCCCAAATCAGGCCCTCCATTATAGGCACGATATCTCCCTGAGGAGGGGAGAGGAGGGAAAGAGAAGAGAGAAAAAAAGGGGGAAATAATAAATTATTACTGTTTTTTTTGTGGGGTGTTTTACCCTTTTTTTTTTCTTTTTACTCTTTATTAATTCTAATTAGTGCTATCAATAAGACCACCCTCAGATGCCGATAAGAAAGAGGAAATCGAATATTATGGATACAAAAGAAAGAGAGGTAACACAAATAGATGTGGAAAAATCTATGGAGAAAAGACTTAACATATTGGAAGCCTTGGAGCTAAATGACAGAGAATTTAAAATAGAAATCTTAAAAATACTCAGAGATATACAAGAAAACACAGAAAGGCAATATAGGGAGATCAGAAAACAACTCAATGAACACAAAGAATATATTACCAAGGAAATTGAAACTATAAAAACAAATCAAACAGAAATGAAAAACTCAATTCACGAGCTGAAAAATGAGGTAACAAGCTTAGCTAACAGAACAGCCCAGATTGAAGATAGGATTAGTGAAATAGAAGACAAACAACTTGAGGCACAACAGAGAGAAGAAGAAAGAGACTCAAAAATAATAAAAAACGAGAAAGCCCTACAGGAATTGTCTGACTCCATCAGAAAGAATAACATAAGAATAATAGGTATATCAGAGGGAGAAGAGAAAGAAAATGGAATGGAGAATATACTCAAACAAATAATAGACGAGAACTTCCCAAGCCTGTGGAAGGAACTAAAGCCTCAAATTCAAGAAGCAAACAGAACACCAAGTTTTCTTAACCCCAACAAACCCACTCCAAGGCACATCATAATAAAGATGACACAAACCAATGACAAAGAAAAAATTCTCAAGGCAGCCAGGGAAAAGAAGAGTACAACATATAAAGGAAGGCCTATTAGATTATCATCAGATTTCTCAGCAGAAACTCTACAAGCTAGAAGAGAGTGGACCCCAATATTTAAAGCCCTGAAAGAGAGGAACTTTCAGCCAAGAATACTATACCCATCAAAGCTATCCTTCAAGTATGAAGGAGATATAAAAACATTCACAAATACAGAAAAGATGAGAGAATTTATCAACAGAAAGCCCCCACTCCAGGAAATACTAAGGGGGGTTTTCCAACCAGATTCAAAGAACAAAAGAAAACAACACCACAAGTAACAGCTCCACCAAGAACACAATAAAACCAAACTTAAACTGTGACAACAAAGGAAAAAAAGGGGGGAGAGGATGGAGATTAACAGTAGCAAAGGATGATGAAGTGCAGAAATACTTATAAGATAGGGTACTACAATGAATATGGTAGGTACCCTTTTCATTACTTAATGGTAACCACCCTTAAAAAAACCACCACAAAAACACTTGACTTAAAAAAGGTAGCAACAGAGGAAAGAAGTATGGAACACAAACAAACAAAAACAAATGATATAAAAACAAAAGAGAAGAATCAAACTAGATACAAAACTAACAGAAAGCAATTTATAAAATGGCAGTAGGGAACCCACAAGTGTCAATAATTACACTAAATGTAAATGGATTAAACTTACCAATAAAAAGACACAGAGTAGCAGAATGGATTAAAAAAGAAAATCCAACTGTATGCTGCCTACAAGAAACACATCTAAGCAACAAGGATAAAAACAAATCCAAAGTGAAAGGCTGGAAAACAATACTCCAAGCAAACAACACCCAAAAAAAAGCAGGTGTAGCAATACTCATATCTAATAATGCTGACTACAAGACAGAAAAAGTACTCAGAGACAAAAATGGTCATTTCATAATGATTAAGGGGAAGTTGAATCAAGAAGACATAACAATCCTTAATATATATGCACCAAACCAAGGAGCACCAAAATATATAAGACAGCTACTTATTGACCTTAAAACAAAAACTAACAAAAATACAATCATACTTGGAGACCTCAATACACCGCTGACGGCTCTAGATCGGTCATCCAAACAGAGAATCAATAAAGATATAGTGGCCTTAAACGAAATACTAGAACACCTGGATATGATAGACATCTACAGGACACTTCATCCCAAAGCGACAGAGTATACATTTTTCTCTAGTGTACATGGAACATTCTCAAGAATTGACCATATGTTGGGCCACAAAGACAATATCAGCAAATTTAGAAAAATTGAAATTGTACCAAGCATATTTTCTGATCATAAAGCCTTGAAACTAGAATTCAACTGCAAAAAAGAGGGGGAAAAACCCACAAAAATGTGGAAACTAAACAACATACTTCTAAAAAATGAATGGGTCAAAGAAGAAATAAGTGCAGAAATCAAAAGGTATATACAGACTAATGAAAATGAAAATACGACATATCAGAATCTCTGGGATGCAGCAAAAGCAGTAATAAGCGGAAAGTTCATATCACTTCAGGCCTATATGAACAAACAAGAGAGAGCCGAAGTAAACCACTTAACTTCACACCTTAAGGAACTAGAAAAAGAAGAACAAAGACAACCCAAAACCAGCCGAAGAAAGGAGATAATAAAAATCAGAGCAGAAATAAATGAAATAGAGAACAGAAAAACTATAGAAAAAATCAATAAAACAAGGAGCTGGTTCTTTGAAAAGATCAACAAAATTGACAAACCCTTGGCAAGACTCACCAAGGAAAAAAGACACAGGACTCAAATAAATAAAATCCAAAATGAAAGAGGAGAGATCACCACAGACATCATAGAAATACAAAGAATTATTGTAGAATACTATGAAAAATTATATGCCACCAAATACAACAATCTAGAAGAAATGGATAAATTCCTAGAACAATACAACCTTCCTAGACTGAGTCATGAAGAAGCAGAAAGCCTAAACAGACCAATCAGCAGGGAGGAAATAGAAAAAACTATTAAAAACCTCCCCAAAAATAAAAGTCCAGGCCCAGACGGTTATACTAGTGAATTCTATCAAACATTCAAAGAAGACTTGGTTCCTATTCTACTCAAAGTCTTCCAAAAAATTGAAGAAGAAGCAATACTTCCAAACACATTTTATGAGGCCAACATAACCCTCATACCAAAACCTGGCAAGGATGGCACAAAGAAAGAAAACTACAGACCAATATCTCTAATGAATACAGATGCTAAAATACTAAACAAAATACTGGCAAACCGAATACAACAACATATTAAAAAAATAATACATCATGATCAAGTGGGATTCATCCCAGAATCTCAAGGATGGTTCAACATACGCAAAACGGTTAACGTAATACACCATATCAACAAAACAAAGAACAAAAACCACATGATTTTATCAATAGATGCAGAAAAGGCTTTTGATAAAATACAACACAATTTTATGTTTAAGACTCTCAACAAAATGGGTATAGAAGGAAAATATCTCAACATGATAAAGGCCATATATGATAAACCATCAGCCAACATCCTATTAAACGGCATAAAACTGAGGACTTTCTACCTTAAATCAGGAACAAGACAGGGTTGTCCACTCTCTCCACTCTTATTCAACGTGGTGCTAGAAGTTCTGGCCAGAGCAATCAGACAAGACAAAGAAATAAAAGGCATCCAGATCGGAAAAGAAGAAGTAAAGCTATCACTTTTTGCTGATGATATGATCCTATACATCGAAAACCCGAAGGACTCCACAAAAAGATTATTAGAAACAATAAACCAATACAGTAAGGTCGCAGGATACAAAATTAACATACAAAAGTCCATAGCCTTTCTATATGCCAACAATGAAATATTAGAAAACGAACTCAAAAAAATAATCCCCTTCACGATTGCAACAAAAAAAATAAAATACCTAGGAATAAACATAACAAAGAACGTAAAGGACCTATATAATGAAAATTACAAAGCATTGTTAAGGGAAATCGAAAAAGATACAATGAGATGGAAAAATATTCCTTGTTCTTGGATAGGAAGAATAAATATAATCAAAATGGCCATATTACCCAAAGCAATATACAAATTTAATGCAATTCCCATCAAAATCCCTATGAGATTTTTTAAAGAAATGGAACAAAAAATTATCAGATTTATATGGAACTATAAAAAACCCCGAATAGCCAAAACAATCCTAAGGAAAAAGAATGAAGCTGGGGGCATTACAATACCTGACTTTAAACTATATTATAGGGCCACGATAATCAAAACAGCATGGTATTGGCAGAAAAATAGACACTCAGACCAATGGAACAGAATAGAAAGCCCAGAAATAAAACCACATATATATGGTCAAATAATCTTTGATAAAGGGGCCAACAACACACAATGGAGAAAAGAAAGCCTCTTCAACAAATGGTGTTGGGAAAACTGGAAAGCCACATGCAAAAGAATGAAACTCGACTACAGCCTGTCCCCGTGTACTAAAATTAATTCAAAATGGATCAAAGACCTAAATATAAGACCTGAAACAATAAAGTATATAGAAGAAGACATAGGTACTAAAATCATGGACCTGGGTTTTAAAGAACATTTTATGAACTTGACTCCAATGGCAAGAGAAGTGAAGGCAAAGATAAATGAATGGGACTACATCAGAATTAAAAGTTTTTGCTCAGCAAGAGAAACTGATATCAAAATAAACAGACAGCCAACTATATGGGAACTGATATTTTCAAACGACAGCTCAGATAAGGGCCTAATATCCAAAATTTACAAAGAACTCATAAAACTCAACAACAAACAAACAAACAATCCAATAAAAAAATGGGAAGAGGACATGAACAGACACTTCTCCCAGGAAGAGATACAAATGGCCAACAGATATATGAAAAGATGCTCAGCTTCATTAGTTATTAGAGAAATGCAAATCAAAACTACAATGAGATACCACCTCACCCCTGTTAGATTAGCTATTATCAACAAGACGGGTAATAGCAAATGTTGGAGAGGCTGTGGAGAAAAAGGAACCCTCATTCACTGTTGGTGGGACTGTAAAGTAGTACAACCATTATGGAGGAAAGTATGGTGGTTCCTCAAAAAACTGCAAATAGAACTACCTTATGACCCAGCAATCCCTCTACTGGGTATATACCCCAAAACCTCAGAAACATTGATACGTGAAGACACATGTAGCCCCATGTTCATTGCAGCACTGTTCACAGTGGCCAAGACATGGAAACAACCAAAAAGCCCTTCAATAGAAGACTGGATAAAGAAGATGTGGCACATATACACTATGGAATACTACTCAGCCATAAGAAATGATGACATCAGATCATTTACAGCAAAATGGTGGGATCTTGATAACATTATAAGGAGTGAAATAAGCAAATCAGAAAAAAACAAGAACTACATGATTCCATACATTGGTGGAACATAAAAATGAGACTAAGAGACATGGACAAGAGTGTGGTGGTTACCAAGGGTGGGGGGGGAGGGAGGACATGGGAGGGAGGGAGGGAGAGAGTTAGGGGGAGGGGGAGGGGCACAGAGAACTAGATAGAGGGTGACGGAGGACAATCTGACTTTGGGCGAGGGGTTTGCAACATAATTTGATGACAAAATAACCTAGACATGTTTTCTTTGAATATATGTACCCTGATTTATTAATGTCATCCCATTACCATTAATAAAAATTTATTAAAAAAAAAAAAAAAAGAAAATATAAACAGAGATGAATAATTTAATACATAAATTGAAAACTGAGATAGAATATTTAGCTAATAGAACACGCCAAATAGAGGAGAGAATCCGTAACATCAAAGACAGGCAACTAGAGATGCTAAAGAGAGAAAAAAGAGAGAGACTCACAAATTTTGGAAAAAAATAGAGCAATACACATATTGTCTGATTCTATGATAAAGAGCAATATAAGTATAATGTGTATATCACAAGAAGAAGAAGAGAGAGAAGAGAATGGAGAGCCTATTCAAACAAATAAGTGATGAAAATCTTCCAAGCCTATGGAAAAAGTTAGAGTCTCAAATCCAAGAAGCAAATAAAATTACTAGTTATCTCAAACCAAACAGACCTTCCCCAAGGCATATTATAATAAAATTGCCAAAACTCAATGACAAAGAAATATTCCTTAAGGCAGCTAAGGAAAAGAAGAATATATCATATAAAGGAAGGCCCATTATGCTATCATTGGACTTCTTCTTAGAAACTCTGCAAGCCAAAAGAGAGTGTGCCCAAACATTCAAAGTACCAAAAGTGAGAAATTATCATCCAAGAATACTATACACACTCAAGTTATCCTTTAAATATAAAGAAGAAATAAAAAAAAATTGCAGGCATATGGAAGCTAAGGAAATTTATCACCAGAAAACCCCCAATGCAGGAAGTACTCAAGGGGTTATTTGACCAGACACAAGGAGCAAAACAAATCAAATCTTCAAGTAAAAACTCCAAAGATCACATTAAAAAAGGATAATCTGTGACAACAATAACATAAAAGAAGAGAGAATAAAGATCTTCAGTAGCAATGTAAGATGGACTGCAGAAGCACTCATAAGACAAAGGACTGTTCTGCATATAATAATTTTTCTCTTACTAACCTAATGAAAACCACCCATAAAAATTCCACTACTGAAACACACAGTGTAGAAGAAAAAGAAACAGGGGAAAGAAGTATAAAATACCAACAAACATAACTCACTGAAACACAAAAGAGAACCAAACAAGACAGAGAGCAACTAGAAAAAAAGCCATGCAATATTTATAGAAAATCTTCAAGCATCAATAATTTCCCTAAATGTTAATGTACTGAACTCACCAATAACAAGGCATAAACTAGCAGATTAAATAAAAAAACAAAACCCAAATATATGCTGCCTTCACGAGACACATCTAAGTTGCAAGAACAAAAGTAGGCTTAAAGAGAAAGGTTGGAAAAATTATTCTCTAAGCGAATAACACTTAAGGAAAGAAAGTGTAGCCATACTAATATCTGACAATGCTGACTTCAAGATAATAAAGGCAACAAGAGATAAAGATGGACATTTCATAATGATATGAACATTGTATCAGCAAGACAAAACTTCTTAATGTATATGCACTGAGTCTAGGAGAATCAATATATGTAAGACATGTACTAACTGATGCAAAAGTAGCAACAGACAATAACACAATCAAATTTGATGATCTCAACACACTGTTGACAACTTTAGATAGATCATTAAAGCAGAAAAATCAATAAAGAAATATTGGCCTTAAATGATACACTATAGCAAATGGATATAATGGACATTTACAAGACATTTCACCTCAGAACTTTTAATTATACATTTTTCTATGGTGTATATGGACAATTCTCAAAAATAAACCACATGTTGGCCACAAATATAACATCAATAAATTCAGAAAGATTGAAGTTATACCAAAAATATTCTCTGACCATAAGGCTTTGCAATTAGAATTCACCTGTTAAAAGGACGATACACCAAGTAATGTGGAAATCAAACAACATATTTCTAAAACATGACTGAGTCAAAAAAGAAATAAAAGCAGAGATCAAAAGATATATACAGACAGACAAAAATGACAACACAATATATAAAAATTTCTAGAATGCAGCAAAAGCAATAATAAGAGAAATGTTTATATCATTGCAAGCTTATATCAAGAAACAAGAGTGATCCTAAGTAAACAACTTAACCTCGCATCTTAGATAACTAGAAAAGAAGAAGAAAGGCCACACAAGCCAGGAGATGAATTAGTAAAATTAGAGGAGAACTAAATGAAATAAAGAACAAAGAAACTACAGAAAAAAATAATGTAACAAAGAGAACTAGTTCTTTGAAAAGATCAATAAAATCAACAAACCATTGGCTAGGGTCACTAAAAAGAATAAGAAGTAAGACTCATATAAACAAAATCTGAATTGAAAGAAAAATTGCAACAGACATCATAGGGATACAAAGTGTCATAGTAGAATACTATAAATGATCATATGCCACAAAATTCAACAACCTAGAAGAAATAGATTATTTCCTAGAACTATACAATCTTTCTAGACAGAGTTATAAAGAAGTGAAAAACCTAAATAGGCTCAACCAGGGAGGAAATAGAAACAACTATGAAAATCTCTCCAAAAATAAAATCCAGGACCAGATGAGTAAACTATGAATTCTACCAAACAATCAAAGAAAATTTGGTACCTATCCCTGTCAAAGTCTTCCAAAATATAGATAAACAAGCAATACTCCCCTAAACATTTTATGATTTCAACATAACCCTGATACCAAAACCTGGTAAAGACAACACATACATACAAGAAAAATTATAGAGAAATGTTTCTAATGAATGCAGATGCAAAAATTCAAAACAAAATACTTGCAAATAGAATACAACACATTAAAACATAATATATCATGATCAAATGGAATTCATTCCAGGAGCACAAAGATGGTGCAACATATGTAAATTGATCACAAAATGATACATGATATCAACAAAACAGGAAACAAAAATCAAATGATCCTATCAGGCAATGCAAAAAAGCTTTTGATAAGATATAGCATTCCTTTTTGTTTAAAACACTCAAATTGTGTATAGAAGGAAAGTATTTCAACATACTAAAGTCCATATATGAAAAAACATCAGCTAATATCCTACAAAATGTTAAAAAAAAACACAAAAAAAACAAAGGCTTTTTCTATAAAATCAGTAAAAAAGACAAGGTTCCTTATTCTTTCCACTCTTATTTCACATAGTTATGAAAGTTTTAGCCGGAGCAATCAGGCAAGAGAGAAAAATAAAAGGTATCTATATCAGGAAGGTAGAAGTAAAAGTATCACATTTTAGATGACATGATCCTGTATATAGAAAACCCCAAAAACTCCATTAAAAAAACTATTAGAAACAATAAACCGATACAATAAAACCACAGGTTTAAAAATCAATATGCAAATACCTATTGCTGTCCTCTTTGCCAACAATAACACTTAAGAAAATAAACTCAAGAAAAAAAATAAATTTCCTTTACAATTGCAACCAAAAAGGAAAATGCCTAGGAACAAACTTAACAAAGGACTGGAAGGACCTATATATGGGAAACTACAAAGCATTATCAAAAGAAATTGTAAAAGACACACTGAAATTAAAAAAATACTCCATGTTACAAATTGGAAGAATCAACATAGTAAAATGGGCATATTGTCCAAGCAATATACAAATTTAATGCAATTCTTATCAAAATTCCAATGTCAATTTTTTAAAAAATAAAACAAAAAGTCACCAGATTTGTATGGAACCATAAAACCCCAAAGAGCCCAAGCAACCCTTAGGAAAAAGAATGAAGTCAGAGGTTTTACACTGCCAGACTTCAAATTATACTGTAGGGCTACAATAATCAAAACAGCATGGTATTGAAAGAACAATGGACATATAGACCAATGAAACATATTTGAAGCCCAGAAATAAAATCACATGTGTTTGAATAAATAATGTTTCTCAGAGGAGCCAAAAACACACAATGGAGAAAAGAAAGCCTTTTCAATAAATGGTGCTAGGAAAACTGGAAAGACACCTGCAAAAGAATGAAGCTTGACTACAGTTTGTTCCTTATACAAAAAATAATTTAAAATAGATAAAAAAATAAATATGAGATCTGAAACAATAAATTACATAGAAAGAAATATAGGTACTAAACTTATGGACCTTAACCATAGAGAATATTTTATGACTATGTCCCCAAAGACAAGAGAAGTTAAGGAAAAAATAAATGAATGAGACTATATCAAACTAAAATGCTTCTGCACAGCAAAAGAAACTAACAACAAAACAAGTAGACAGCCAACTAAATGGGAGGTGATATTTGCAAACAACAGCTCCAACAAAAGGTTAATATCTAAAATAAATAAAAATTCACAAAGCTCATCAACAAACAAGCAAACAATCCAATTATAAAATGGGGAGAGGACCAGAACAGACACTTCTCTTAAGAAGACATATAAATGGCCAATAGATAGTTGAAAAAAATGTTCATCTTCACTATTTGTGATATGCAAATAAAAACAATGAGATACCACCTCACACTTGTTAGGTTGGCTATTATGATCAAGACAGGTAATAACAAGTGTTGGACAGGCTGTGGAGAAAAAGAAAACCTCATTCACTACTGGTGGAAATGTAAACTGGTAAAACCATTATGGAAGGAAATATGGTGGCTCCTCAGATTATTAAGAATAGAACTACCATGTGACCCAGAAATCTCTCTTCTGGGTATCTATCCAGTAAACTAAAAAACATCGGTACCTAAGGACACATGCACCTCCATGTTCATCACAGTGGCCAAAACATGGAACCAATCAAAATGTCCTTTGATAGAGGATTGAATAAAGAAAATGTGGTACATATATATTCAGCCATCAGAAATGAGATATTGTCATTTATGACAACACAGATAGACCTTGAAAAAAATATACTGAGTAGAATAAGTAAATCAGAAAAAGCTATGAAGCTATGATTATATGATTTCACACATAGGTGGGCTATAAACCTGAGAGTCACAGATGTATATATATACACACACAAAAGTGAAATGGCTAACTGGGGAAGCAGTGAGGAGATTAAAGTGAAAGAAATATATACTTCACATAGGTGGAATGTGAAACTAAATTTCATAGACATAGATAAAATTGAAATGGTTACCATGGAAGGATTGCAGGATGGGGTAGGGAATACAGAAAAACAAATATTTATCATTTAGGTGTGATATAAAACTGGTGCGTAAGGCCCTTGTTTGGTGCAGGGCACACATGAGAAGTGACCATCTGCTTCTCCTTCTCTACCTCACCTTCTCTATCTCTTCACCTCTCATATCCAGTGGCTGTATTGGTTTTAATGTTGGCCTGAGGAGCTGAGGCTCACTAGATGAATTGAGTATCAGCCCCAGATGGGTGTTGCTGGGCGGATTATGGTTGGGGTGCATGTGGGAGTATGACTTTCTATCTCCCCTCCTCTCAGTTAAAAGAAAAAGAAAAAATAAACACAGAGGCCTACATACATAAACAAAAGTGAAATGGTAGTCAGAAGGAGAGGAGTAAAGAGGAACAAATATACCATGACAGGAAAATGTTTTGCTTGGGGTGATGGGCACACAACACAGTCAACAGTTCAAATGCTTCAGAGGTGTTCATCTGGAACCTATATATTCTTACTGATCAAAGTCACCTCATTAAATTTTATTTATAAATAAAAAAGAAACCTATATCAGACATTAAAAAAATTAAAAATACAAAAGGGGGACTCAAACCTTTAAACCAAGACATAGAAAGTGAGAGATCAAGAAACATAAATAAAACACCATTCAGTGTCATTTTAGAAAAGTACATGTTAGTGTGGGAAACAGGCTGTAATCTGGCAAGGTCGTTATAGCCTAAGGCTTAGTTTAAGACTAAGCCTTTTCCACTCTTTTTTACACTAAGATCTTTTAAAACTAAGATCTTTTAATACTAAAATATTTTCAACAATAAGCTTTTCCCCACACCCTTATTGTTGCATGATAGGGGGTGGTGCACTCTAATGAGGAATCCCATTTATGCCTCAGATGTGTGTCTTTGTATCAGAGACTTCCTTATATGTATATTACCTTAAAGGCTTTAATTGTCTATGCTATATAATAAAGCAAAGACCGGGGGTTCTCTCTCTCTCTGATCTTACCATCAGCATTGAAGAGGCCTCCCCATCCCATCTTTTTTTCTCAGTGAATCTGTTTTCTTAATTCTGCATTGTTCTCCCTCAGGACCTGGAATTACTAGCCATGCTGGTTCGTGGCAACTGGAGCCTTAACAGGGACCAGGGTATGAGAAAACTAAACTAAAGGCAGGTGGCAGAACTCCTCAAGTGTGCACAGTGAGTAAAGAAAGTTTTGGGGAAGAGTATAGTCAGAAGTAATAAATTATGTGACACTTAGGGTCAAAAGTAGGGGACCTTTTGTAAGAAGAGTTATGCAGCTAGAATGCTTTTTACAATATATTCAAGATGTATGCCCCTGGTTCCTGAAGGAAGGAATGATTAATTCTGTTACAGGGGAGCAAGTACATAAAGTTCTGAAAAGGCAGTGGTGTGAAGAGACTATGGCAGGTGGACTTGTACTTTGCAGCTTGGGGGCTAAGGAATGTGGGACAGTGTGGCTGCTCCTAGTTCTCTCCAGGTGCTTGGTCTGCCACTCAGCTAAAATTGAGGTAGAAAAGAAGTCTTATCATGGTCTTCCTGAGCCCCCAGTTCCAGCAACTGTGAAAATTGAGAATGGTTAGAAGACTCAGCTATTAAAGTTATAGCTTTTCTTGTTATTGTCTGATTTTCTTTAATGTGTTAGCAACAATCTTCTGAACTATTATTTTGTTTCTTTCTTATTATTTGCCTGGAAATTTAGGCAGGAGACCCCTGGTGGATTTGACTACAAAATTTCTCATGCAGCAACCAAGAGCAAATTTTCTTGGGGAGGTTTTTTATTCCCATCCTTTAGTCACTCTGTGAGAAAATGCCCTGACTAAAATCAGACAGGCATCTTTCTAATCTGGTTGTGCTCTAAAATCCAAGATTTCTCTCTGGTTTGTCTGGTTCATTTAATTCTTGTTTCTGTTTAGTCTTTGTTTAATGTTGTCTAAAAAGTGTCTGTTTTTAAGACCTAAAATAAGTTCTTGCATGCAAAATCAGAAATGCCAGCTTTAATATTAAAAAAATAAAATGATTTTAGAACTTGTAAGGAGCACTTATTTAAATTTAAATAGAATAGAATGTAGATCCCAAAGACTTACTAATTTGGTTAGTGCATTGTGAGGTGTGTTAGGAGCCCAATAGCAATTCAAGTATTAGGATTAATCAAAGTTATATGTTATACTTGTGTTTTTGTGCTTACATTGTCTTGTTTATGTGTAAGGCTATACTCAGGTAGGTAAAACGAAGGAATTGAGCAAAACTAAGCAGGGCCCTAATAAGTCATTTCAAAAATTTGTCTCAAGCTACTTCAGGCAGTTAGAAGAATAGTATAAAGTTGCTAATTCTGCTTCTCAGGCCACACTGTGCAAAAGGGGCCCTAAGGAAATAGGAGATTTGGCTCCTCTGATTTTGCCTATTAAAATCAAAAGATAGGTCAGGAACAACCTGAAATTGAGCTAACAATACAAGGGCGTAAGTTCACAAGACTCTTATATACAGAAGCTAATGTATGTGTTATTGCTGGGCAACATTAGCATTCTTCCTAGCCCACTTATAAAACAGTCTCTGAGCTGTGAGGCATAGGACAAAGTAAATCTCCCCCAGAAAGCTCTAGTTTTTTGCAATGGGAAGATAAAGAAGATCATACTGGACTTCATCAGCCTTAGAGCTCCCTGGATTGCTGGTTAATTTGTGGGGTAGAGATGTTTTGAAGAAATATGAACGTGTTGCTTGTCGGTCCTAATAATTTAGTCAGTGTTCAAATACTTGATCTGAATTTTTGCCCACTAAGGGATTAGGTAAAGAACAAAGGGGGATTTTCACCCCTATAGAAGTGACAGCTAATACCAGAAGGTGTGGATTAGGGTATCAAAATTTAGCATAAGGGCCTTAGTAGCTTCTGCTACCCCAATAATGCATTGTGCAGACCCAATTACTTGGAAATCAGATAATCCTGTATGGGTAGACCAATGGCCACTCAATCAGGAGAAATTTAGGGTAGCTGCTCAATTGGTACAAGAGCAGTTACAGCTTGGGCACATTGAACCTTTTAATAGTTCACAGAACACGCCTATATTTGTTATTAAAAAGAAATCAGGAAACTGGAGGTTATTACAATATTTGAGAGAAATAAATAAGACTAAGGAAATTATAGGTCCTCTGCAGCCAGGACTTCCCTCTCCTACTGCCATTCCATGGGAATTTCACCTTATTATTTATTTGAAGGATTGCTTTTTTACTATTCCTTTAAGCCCTCATGATTGCAAGCATTTTGTATTTAGTATTCTTTCAATTAATTTCCAGTCTCCCATGGAGCAATACCAGTGTAGAATTTTGCCTCAAGGTATGACTAACAGTTTTACCTTGTGCCAAAAATATGTTGCTCAAGCTATCTCTCCAATAAAAGGCAGCACCCTAAGGTGTACATAATCCATTATATGGATGATATTCTTAATGCTTATCCAGATAAAGACATTTATGACCATTTTGCAACAATTAGAATATTCTTTGAAAGAATTAGGACTTTATGTAGCTCCTGAAAAGGTACAGCAGTCCTTGCCTTTCTCTTTTCTAGGACAAATTATTATTATTATTATTATTATTATTATTATCATTATTTTTACAGAGACAGAGAGAGAGTCAGAGAGAGGGATAGATAGGGACAAACAGAAACAGAGAGAGATGAGAAGCATAAATCATCAGTTTTTTGTTGAGACACCTTAGTTCAGCGGATCTCAACCTGTGGGTCGTGACCCCGGCGGGGGTCCAACGACCAAAACACAGGGGTCACCTAAAGCCATCAGAAAATACATATTTATTATACAATATATTTTTAAATAAAATATTTATTTCTGGAAAATACATATTTATTATACAATACATTTTTAAATAAAATATGTATTTTCGATGGCTTTAGGCGACCCCTGTGTTTTGGTCGTTGGATCCCCGCCGGGGTCACGACCCACAGGTTGAGAACCGCTGCCTTAGTTGTTCATTGATTGCTTTTTTATATGTGCCTTGACATATGTGCCTTGACAGTGGGCCTTCAGCAGACGAGTAATCCCTTGCTCAAACCAGCGACCTTGGGTCCAAGCTGGTGAGCTTTACTCAAACCAGATGAGCCTGCACTCAAGCTGGCGACCTCAGAGTCTCGAACCTCAGTCCTCCACATCCCAGTCTGATGCTCTACTGCACCACTGCCTGGTCAGGCTAGGACGAATTATTGAGGGACAATAAAATCATCCAGGATGGATCAGGATGGATCATTTGCAAACTTTAAATGATTTTCAGAAATTGTTAGGATACATTAATTGGCTGAGACTTTCCTTGAAATTAACTACAGGGAACTGAAACCACTTTTTGATATTCTTAAAGGTTCAGCTGAACCAGATTCCTCTCAGCAACTCACAGCTGCAGGACATCAAGCTTTATAGCTTGTAGGAAAAGGCCTTGCAGCAAGCACAAGTAAAATGTGTAAATCCTGAAGAACCAATTGCCTTATTAATTTGTCCCTCAAGCTACACTTCAACTGCACTATTGTGGCAACCTTCAGGTCCTATTGAATGGATTCATTTAGCAGTTACTCCTAAGAAAGTCTTATCTTCATATTTTAATCTTGTCTCTGGCCTTGATTTGTCAAGGGGCATAGGTGACATTTACAGCTCACAGATTTTGAGCCTCAACTTGTTGTTGCTCCCTTTTCAAAAGATCAAAAGCAATGGCTCTGACAAACTTCCACAAAAAGGCAAATTGCTTTTGCAAATTTTACAGGTCAAATTGATTCTCACTACCCAGCTAATAATATAGTTCAATTTTCATTAGGTACTATATTTTTCTTTTCTAAGACAATTGTTAATGACCACATTCCTGAAGTACCTACCATCTTTACTGATGGGTCCAGCTCAGGAATAGCAGGCTTAATAATTGATGGGCAAGTTTATACTGAAACAATTGCTTTAAAATCAGCTCATTTGGTCAAATAAGTTTTCAGTAGGCATGGCCACCATAACAGCCGCCTGGCCGATGCAGGTTCGCATTTGATGCAGACAGTCGGTAATGAAACAATGGAGCCAAAAATTGGTGAGCCATTACCTAGTTTGCACCTGGTGGGCAAGTAAAAACACACACTGGGCTCCAAAACTCACTCATTCAGTGCTCACAAAGCTACTGACTTATCCGAATTTCCTAGAATCAAAGGTTTCTAGCTCACAAGCCTTATTCATCTCTATTTCCTATCTCCTTCTCTCTGCTCTCCTACAGCATGGGCTCCTCATTCAGCACTCCACCATCTTGGCTGCTTCTCCTCTCCTCCATGTGGCCTTTTTCTGCTCTCCTCTCTAATGCTAAACTCAGGAACAGAGAGAGCAAGTTCCCGGTCTGCCCTACTTTATAGTGTAAAAACCTAAACCTTTAATCCAATATACAGATAGGGAAGTCTCTAATACAAAGTCACTTATCTGAGGAATGATGGGATTCCTCATGAGAGTGTACCACCTCACATCAAAAAGGGTGGGAAAGGCTTAGTCCTAAAACAAAGCCCCAGGATACAAGGATCCTGCCTGCCCACAGCCCACCCTCATTACACATTAATATAATCACGCCCATTCCAACTAATCACCTGGGCAATGGGCATCAACATGGGGGCAGTGTCATCTTTAACAAAGTGAGCATAATATATTTTATCTGCCCAACAATATGATATATATGTTTGCACGCTTATAGTTTGCATTGGGTTTGGGGGTCAGGCTGTAAACAAGCAGGGTCATTATAGCCTAAGGCTTAGTTTTATAATCTTTTTTTTTTTTTTGTATTTTTCTGAAGCTGGAAATGGGGAGAGACAGTCAGACAGACTCCTGCATGCGCCCGACTGGGATCCACCCGGCATGCCAGGGGCGATGCTCTGCCCACCAGGGAGCGATGCTCTGCCCCTCCGGGGCATTGCTCTGCCGTGACCAGAGCCACTCCAGTGCCTGGGGCAGAGGCCAAGGAGCCATCCCCAATGCCCGGGCCATCTCTGCTCCAATGGAGCCCTGGCTGCGGGAGGGGAAGAGAGAGACAGAGAGGAAGGAGGGGAGGTGGAAAAGCAAATGGGTGCCTCTCCTATGTGCCCTGGCCGGGAATCGAACCCGGGTCCTCCACACGCCAGGCCGACGCTCCACTGCTGAGCCAACCGGCCAGGGCCCCTAAGGCTTAGTTTTAAAACTAAGCCCTCCCTATACCCTTGACTGTTGTATAATAGGGGGTGGTGCACTCTTATGAGGAATCCCATTTATGCCTCAGATAAGTGACTTTGTATCAGACACTTTCTTATTTGTATATTGGATTAAAGGTTTTGATTTCTACACTATAAAATAGGGCAGAGGAGCCCATGCTAGAGGAGAGCAGAGAAAGACGATGTGGAGGAGAGGAGAAGCAGCCAGGATGGTGGAATGCTGAAGGAGAAGCCAGTTTGTGCTTAGGGAAGGAGATGGGGAACAGAGGTGAATAAGACTGGTGAGGTAGAAAACTTTGATTCTAGGAAATTCAGATAAGTCAGTGGCTTTGGGAGCCCTGAATGAAAAGGAAAGTGTTTTCCCACTGTGTGTATTTCTTGCCAACCGGGTGCAAGCTAGGATTAAAGCTTATGGCCTACCAGTTCTTGGCTCCACTGTTTCATTACCATCTGTCCGAATCAAATGCGAGCCTGCACGGGCCAGCTGGCTGTGATGATTGCCATGGCTACCGGCCATACAAGCTCAAAGGGTAGAATTACATACCATAATTACATACCATTATGTTAGGTTGAATATAAAATATGGGATGAAGTGGTATGACCAAACAGGGCTGGAAAAATAAAAGATTTGTTCTTCTTTAAATACTCGGGGCAACTCCGCAGAAATTTAGGGGCTTCAAGAGTATATAGTGAGATTAAATAACTCAAAGCACTTAATGCATAAAAGCCTAATAATGGAAAAATAGAAAGTAAAAAATGAAATAACATCTGTTACAAATAAGTAGAATATTTTGTGCTTCATTATATAACTAATTATTGTGAAAAAATAAATTTTGCTGAATGAAGCTATAATTCTAAATTTCCTAAATAAATAGTTATATACAAATGAATGTACAGTAAGATTTCATGGCCTTAACTTTTTTATCCTACTTATAACATTTGGAAATTTTCCCAACTGATGTTGCCTTGATGACTACCACAAACTTGAAATAGATGATACAACAAAAGCAGTGGTTAAATAAAATACTTTAAGCCAAAAATATATTTCTAAAATGCTGAAACATAAACATTCATCAATCATTATCTATGACATTTTTAATTGCATGCAAGATGGTATAATGTACGCTGATTAAAAATTATTTAAAGAAAGATGATTAAAGTTGTTTGAATTTACCACCAGAAACCTTCTACAGTAATTTGCATTGGATTACAATGGGATTTATTTTAAGGGACAACACAAATCATTTAAAATTCTGATCCTGTTATCAGCATAATTTACTGATAAGTATGAAAAATCATCTAGAGGTTGTGCCTTCATGTGAGGTGCTTTCATTAAGTATGGATAGGAGATAAACACAAAAATGGATTAAGACAGTAGTCACTTGAGAAGTCTTCAGTTTGATGAGAGGAATGTTAACTATGATTGATTCTAAAGGACAATGAAGTACTTACACTATTGTTGGGCAGATAAAATATATTATGCTCACTTTGTTAAAGATGGTGCTGCCCACGAGGAGGCCTTCGCCCAGGTGATATTAATGTGTGTTGGGGGTGGGCTAAAGGCAGGCAGAATCCTTATAGCCTGGGGCTTGGTTTTGGGATTAAGCCTTTCCCACCCGTTTTGATGTGGGGCAGTACAATCCAATCATGCCTCAGAGAAGTGACTTTGTATTAGAGACTTCTCTATTTTGTATATTGGATTAAAGGTTGTGAAGCTACACTATAAAATGGGGGCAGAACGAGAGCTTGCTCTCTTGGTTCCTGGGATGATTAGCATGAGAGAGCAGAGGGAGCAGAGCAGAGAGCAGAAAGAGGCCATGTGGCCAGGAGAAGCAGCCAAGATGGAGGAGTGCTGAGTGAGATGCCAGTTTGTGCAGAGTTTGTATCTGGGATAAGGAAGGAGATGGGGAACTGAGGAGAATAAGGCTGGTGAGCTAGAAACCTTTGATTCTAGGAAACTCGGATAAGTCAGTGGCTTTATGAGCACTGAATGTGAGTGGGTTTTGGAGCCCAGTGTATGTTTTTACTCGCCCGCCGGGTGCAAGCTAGGATTAAAGACTATGGCCAGTTTTTGGCTCCGTTGTTTCTTTACTGACTGTCCGAATCCAATGCGAACCTGCATGGGCCAGGAGGCTGCTCTGATGCTGGCCCTGGCCATGGCTCCTGGCTTTACAACTGTTTTGAGGAAGGACAACTGATTGAAAAATTTAGTTACAGGCTTTATTGAGATGATATTTGGGATGCAGCCTGAAGTATTTCCAAAGACTTCTTTATGCATGGATAAGACCAGGTAAAACTTTCAGGCAAAGGGAGCAATAAAGACAAATACCTAAAGGAACAGCAAAAAAATAATTGTAAGAAATATTAGGTTTGGCCAAAAAATAAAGAAAGCTTCAGATAGTGAGTAGTTAAACATGAAGACTGGTAAGATGTAGAATCTGTTTTTTAGAAATAATAGGCCTGAAGAGTTGTATGGCCAGGAGCTACCATTGTGGCTATTCACATGCAGGTTCCCACTGGATTCAGGCAGACTGTAAAGAAATGGCGGAGTCAGAGGATGGTGGGCCATTCTGTTTATTATTGTCTCACCAAGACAGGCAAGCCACAAGAGAAGACAAGGGAAAAGCAGAAAACCTGTTTTCCTCATGAAGGGCAAGGGATCAGGGAGGCCCCTGCAAAGGTGATAGCAGGAACCGAGAGAGAGCTAGCTCCCAGTCTGCCCCACTTTATAGTATCAAAATCAAAACCTTTTAATCCAATATACAAACAAGGAAGTTTCTGATACAAAGTCACTTATCTGAGGCATAATGGGATTCCTCATAAGAGGGCACCACCCACATCATGCAACAGTCAAAGGTGTGGGGAAAAGCTTAGTCTTAAAACTAAGCCTCTGGCTATAACAACCTGGCCTGCTTATAGCCTGTCCCCCCACACAATGCAAACTATAAGCGAGCAAACATAGATATAAATTTACAAACTTATTTGACCAACAACAGTAATATCTGTTTTATATCTATATGCTATATATTTTTTGTATGTGACAGTGACAGGGAGAGACAGAGAGAGGGACAGAGAGACAGAAAGGGAGAGAGATGAGAAGCATTAATTCTTCATTGTGGCACCTTAGCTATTCATTGATTGCTTTCTTATATGTGCCTTGACCGAGGTGCTACAGCAGACTGAGTGACCCCTTGCTCAAGCCAGCGACCTTGGTCTCAAGGTGGTCAGCCTTGCTCAAGCCAGATGAGCCTGCACTCAAGCCTGCAACCTTAGTGTTTCAAACCTGGGCCCTCTGCATCCAAGTCTGATGCTCTATTCATTGCACTACTGCCTAGTCAGGCACTGTTGGGCAGATAAAATATATTACGCTCACTTTGTTAAAGATGGCACTGCCCACATGGAAGCCTGTCGCCCAGGTGATATTAATGTGTGTTGGGGGCGGGCTGTGGGCAAGCAGGATCCTTGTAGCCTAGGTCTTGGTTTTAGGACTAAGCCTTTCCCACCCTTATTGATGTGGGGTGGTACAATCCAATTATGCCTCAGATAAGTGACTTTGTATCAGAGACTTCCTTATTTTGTATGTTGGATTAAAGGTTTTGATTTCTACACTATAAAATGGGGGCAGAACAGGAGCTTGCTCTCTTGGTTCCTGAGATTAATATTAGAGGAGAGAGGAGAGCAGAGAGAGGCCACATGGAGGAGGCCAGGAGAAGGAGCCAAGATGGTGGAGTGTTGAGTGAGAAGCCAGTTTGTGCAGAGTTTGTGCAGGGAGAAGGAAGGAGATGTGGAACAGAGGTGAATAAGTCTGGTGAGCTAGAACCTTTGATTCTAGGAAACTCGGATAAGTCAGTAGCTTTGTGAGCACTTTATGAGTGGATTTTGGAGCCCAGTGTGTGCTTTTACTTGCCCGCTGGGTGCAAGCTAGGATTAAAGATGATGGCCCACCAGTTTTTGGCTCTGTTGTTTCTTTACCGACTGCCCAAATCCAATGCGAACCTGCATGTGTCAGGCGGCTGTGATGGTGTCCGTGGATACTGGCTTTACAGGCACTATGTATTTTTCATATATCAATGTATTTCTTTTGACTTGACTAACTCAATATTAGATATCTTCTTCAGTATTCTCCAAAAGTGATTTCTTAGGTAATTGAATTCTGCAAGAAATAGAAAACTTGCACTGTGCTGCAGTAGGCCATTGCACTTTTAAATATTCTAATAAAATTGTACCTTACTGTGAGTTTGAATATCCTTTTTTTTACTATACATTTACTGTGCAAAGTTCTATCATCTGTAAATGTGGGTTGTCTTTTTATTTTGTTCATAGTGTCTTTTGCTGTGCAGAAGCTTTTTAATTTAATATAGATCCATTTGTTTATTTTGTCCTTTATTTCACCTACTAGTGGAGATAAATTGGCAAAAATATTGCTATGACAGATATCAGAGAGTTTATTACCTATGTTTTCTTCCAAGGTGTTTATTGTTTCATGACTTATATTTATGTCTTTTATCCACTTTGAGTTAATTTTTGTGAATGGTGTAAGTTGGTGGTCTAGTTTCATTTTTTTGCATGTACCTGTCTAATTTTCCCATCACCATTTATTAAAAAGACTGTCTTGACTCCATTGTGTGCTCTTACCTCCTTTGTCAAATATCAATTGACCATAAAGGCACGGGTTTATTTCTGGGTTCTCTACTTTGTTCCATTGATCTGTATGCCTGTTCTTATGCCAGTAGCAAGCTGTGGCCTTGTAGTATGACTTGATATAAGGAAGTGTGGTACCTCCCACTTTTTTCTTCATTTTAAAGATTGCTGAGGCTATTCATGTTCTTTTTTTTGGTTACATATAATTTTTGGAATATTTCTTCTACATATTTTAAGCATGTTATTGGTATTTTAATAGAAATTGCATTGAATTTATAGATTGCTTTGGGAAATATAAATATTTTAATTATGTTTATTCTTTCTATCCATGAACACAGTATATGCTTCCATTGGTTTGTATTTTCCTTGATTCTTTTTTCAATGTCTTATAACTTTCTGAGTACAAGTCTTTTACACCTTGGTAAAATTTATTCCTAGATAATTAATTTTTCTGTTGCACTTGTGAAGGGTATTGTTTCCTTAGTTTCTTTTTCAGAGAGTTTATTGTTGGTGTATAAAAATGCCAGTGATTTCTGAATATTAATTTTATATCCTGCTACCTTGCTGAATTTATTTATCAGGTATAGTAGTTTTTTGACTTAGACTTTAGGGTTTTCTATGTACAGTATCATATCATAAGCAAATAATGATAGTTTTACTTCTTATTTTCTAACATGAATGCCTTTCATTTCTTCTTCTTGTATTATTTCGTGGCCAGAATTTCAAGAACTATGTTAAATAAGAGTGGTGAAAGGGGGCATCCCTGCCTAGTTCCTGATCTTAGGGGCATTGCTTTTAATTTTTGCCCATTGAGTATGATATCGGCTGTGGGTTTGTCATTGATGGCCTTTATTATATTGAGGTATGTTTCCTGTATTCCCCTTTTGCTGAGAGTTTTGATCATAAATGGATGCTGGATTTTATCAAATTATTTTTCTGCATCTATTGATATAATCATGTGATTTATATCCTTCCTTTTGTTTATATGATGAACCACATTGACTGATTTGCAAATATTGCATCAGCCTTGCCTCCCAGAAATAAATCCCACTTAATCATTCTGTGTAAGCTTTTTGATGTATTGCTGGATCTGGTTTGCTAATATTTTGAGAATTATAGTATCTATATTCATCAGGTATATTGGCCTATGGTTTTCTTTCTTTATAATATCATTGCCTGGTTTTGGAATGAGAACAAGGCTTGCCTCATAAAAGGAGCTTGGAAGTCTTCCCTACTCTTGAATTCTTTTAAAATAGCTTAAGAAAGATAGGAGTTCATACTTCTCTGAACATTTAGTAAAATTTGTTTGTGAAGTCATCCAGTTCAGTACTTTTGTTTGCTGGGACTTTTTGATAACTGTTTTAATTTTATTTGTTGTAATTGATCTGTTTAGGTTTTCTGAATCTTCCAGATTGAGTTTTGGAAATTGTATATTTCTAGGAATTTATTCATTTCACCTAGGTTGTCCAACATTTTAGCATATAGATCTTCATAATATTTTCCTACAATCCTTTTATTTCCATGGTGTCAGTTGTTACTGCTTAATTTTTATTCTAATTTTATTTATTTGAGTTCTCTCTCTTTTTTTATTCATGAGTCTGATTAAAAGTTAGTCTATCTTGTTTACCTTTTCAAAGAACCAGCTCTTGGTTTCATTGATCTTTTGTATTGTTCTTTTAGCCTTTGATATTTATTTCCACTCTGATCTTTATTATTTTCCTTCTTCTACTTCCTCTGGGCTTTATTTGTTGTTCTTTTTCTGGTTCTTTTAGATGCACTGTTAAGTTGTTTATTTGGGCTTTTTCTTGCTTCTTAAGGTATGTCTCTAATGCTATGAACTTCTATCTCAAGATTGCTTTTGCTGTGTCCCATAAATTTTGAGTTGTTGTAAGTTCATTTTCATTTGTTTCAAAGAATTTTTTTATTTCTTTCTTGATCTCATTGTTAACCCATTTATTATTTAATAACATGCTGTTTAGCCTCCAAGTGTTTGAATGTTTTTCAGTTTTTTAATTGTAGTTGATTTCTCGTTTCATGCCATTATGATCAGAGAAGATGCTTGATATAATTTCAATCTTTTTAAAATTATTGAGACTTGTTTTGTGTCCTAAAATGTGTTCTATCATAGAGATTATACCATGAGCACTTGAAAAAAGAGTATATTCTGTTGCTTTGGTGTGAAAGGTTCTGAAGATATCTATTAAATACTGTTGATATAGTGTGCCATTTAAGGTCACTGTTTCTTTGTTAATTTTCTATTTGAAGGATCTATTTATTGATTATAAGAGCATTGCTGTCTATCTCACCCTTTATGTCCATCAAAATCTATGTTATATATTTAGGTGCTCTCATATTAGGTGCATAAATATTTACAATGATTATATCTTCCTGTTGGATTGCTCCCTGTATCATTATGCAGTTACCTTCATTTTCCCTTACTATAGCCTTTGTTTTAAAGGCAGTTTTTGTCAAACATAAATATCGTTACCTTAGTTTTTCTTATTTCCATTTTCATTAAATACTTTTTTCCATCCCTTCACATTTAGTCTATATGTATCTTTTGTTTTGAGATGAGTCTCTTATAAACATCATATGTACAAGTCTTGTCTTCTTATCCATGCAACTACCCTATGTTTTTTGATTGGAGCATTTAATTCATTTACACTTAAGATTATTAGTAATATGTACTTATTTTTTTGCCATTTTATTCTTTTACTCAACAAACTTCTTTTTCTCGATTTATTTTTTTTCTTTTCTCTTTTCACAGCAGGCCCCTTAACATCTCTTATAATACTTGTTTGGTTATAATGAATTCTTTGAGTTCCTTTCTTTTTTCTTCTTTTATTTATTTATTTTTGGTCTGGGAAGTTTTTATTTCTCCTTCAATTTTAAATGATAACCTTGCTGGATAACGTAGTCTTGGTTGTAGGTTCTTGTTTTGCATCACTTTAAATATTTTTTGCCAATTCCTTCTGGTCTCAAGTGTTTCTGTTGAGAAGCCATATATCATCCTTATGGGGGCTCCTTTGTGGGTAATTAACTGCTTTTCTTTTGCAGCTTTTTGTATTCTTTTTTTTTTTTTGTCTTTTAACTTTGGTGTTTTAATTATGATGTGTCTTGGTATAGGCCTCCTTGGTTTCCTCTTTAATAGAACTCTTTGTGCTTCTTGAACTTGTGTGACTATTTCCTTCATCAATTTAGGGAAGTTTTCAGCTGTGATTTCTTCAAACAGGTTCTCCATCCCTTGTTCATTTTATTGTTTCAGGCACTTCTATGATGCAAATGTTTCTCTTCATGTTGTCTTTGAGGTTTCTTAGAGTTTCCTCAGGCTTTTTTTTGCCTCTTTTCATTTTGCTGCTCTGCTTCTGTGGTTACATTTATTTTGTCTTCTAAATCACTGATTTGATCCTCTCCTTCATCCAGCTGGCTGTTGATTCCTTATAGAGTAGTCTTCCTTTCTGATATTGGATTTGTCATTTCTGACTGGTTCTTTTTTATGATTTCAATGTCAGTTTTGATGCTTTCTTTTTTTAATTAGATGCTCATTTTGACCACCCATTGTTGCTCTTAGATCCTTGAGCATCCTAAAAATTATTTTTTTAAATTCTGTATCTGGTAGTTTATTTACTTCCATTTCATTTAGTTTTTTGTCTGGGGATTTCTCTTATTGAATCATTTGGGTTACATTTCTTTGTCTGCCCATTTTGTCTGTGTATTAGGTAGTGCTGTCTGACATTGAAATTTGTTGTGACATCTTTATGAGAAAGATGGGCTCAGCAGTACTGACCTCCAGGCCACCTGTTTTCCTTGTTCTAGAAATTCTTGAGAGTATTATTTTTCCTCTTATAATTTCTGAGTATTGAATGTAGTTGGTCCTTTCATGAGTATGGTTATTCCTTCAGGCTGGCTGGCTCTAAGGGTCAATCTTGACACACTGTCTGATGTCTGGTCTGTTGGGCGTATTTATTCTCCACAGTGTCTGGTGGCTGCTAGATTCCTCCTTTGGGCATGCTACTGTGTAGGTAGCTCAGTCCAGTGTTGGTACTGTCTGCCACTCACTACCAGTTGTTCTGATTTTAGAACTTCTTGTGTTGGCATCAACTGTTGTTTGTAAACTACTGTGGGCTACCTATCTGAAGCTACTGCCTTTTTGTATTTTCTGTGCCTGAGTAATGTGGGAGAAGCCAACCTGTGTATTAGGATCAGCTTCCTCCTGCTTAGAAATGACAGAGCTCTGTAAAAGCCCCAAGCTTTGTAAGGTTTGCCTCCACTTTTCAGCTGTTCCACCTCCTCTTGCAGCTGCATGATCTTCTCACAGAGTCTTCTGTATAAAGACTATAGTGTGGGCTCAGACTGAACTCACCCAACCAACTCTTCTACAGATTGAAAGCTTGGTGGTTTGGGGTAGCTGAGATAGGGAATATAACATTAGTTGAATCATCTACTTCAAGGATCTCTTGGTCAGGAGCTCAGTGCAGAGAAAGTGGCCCCTACATCAGAGCATAATCACTCAGCCACTGCTGGACAATCAAATTTTATTTCTCCCCAACAAGGTGAACAGCAGGTTCAGATTGAGTGGTGCTAACAGACTCCTCTGCAAAAGTTCTTTCAGCTGGAGAGACCCTGGTCTCATGGATAAAAACTGAGAGAGTCCTCTCCTGAGGCTGACTGTGCCATCCCAGAAAGTGGCTAAGCCTATTAACCAGATCCAATAATAGTCTCACAGGGCCCCACACTTTAAATGTCCAAGCTCCAAGCCTCTTTCACTTCCTCCTGTGGAACTTAGCCCAGCAGGGCAGAACATCCAGCACCCAGGTAGGCTGATGATGAAGTTCCACTCTATCCAATAAACATAAGTCACTGTACTTATGCTGATCACAGAAAGTGGAACTTGCCTCAGCTGGGTCAGGTGTGAGGAACCCTTCTTTAGGATACCACTCTAGCAAGGTTTGGTAGGCCTGAACCAATGTCCTCCATAACTGGCTAATTAAAATGCCAGCCCTGGGCCTCCCTGGCAGGATCCTGGCACAGACAAGTGAGAGACACTGCCTGTGACTAGCCCTCAGCAATTTTCTTGGAGCTACAAGAAATCCAGAGTTTGTGGCTGCTTCTGCTGGGCCCAGGTGCACATTGAAGTACCAAGCTACACCCCTTGGCTTGCTTTTACCCACTCTGGGCTTGGGGGAAGGTCTCCTTAAAAGGACAATGTTCCCTGAGTCCTGCTTCCTGCAGCCTCTGTCTGCTAGCTGCTTGTTGGGTTCTGCCATTGATAAAACCTCTGGTAGAGTCTAGAGCCTGAGGCAATTTAGGAACTAGGAAGGGTAAAGGGCTCTGCTCCTCTGCCTCAGGTATCAGTCTGTCCAGACTTTTTTCACAGACCTCAGTAGGGTATGGTCCCAGGAGTCCATTGCGTGTGGCCTCTCATACCCAGAGGTATGGACTACCTGCAGACTGGACAGTTTCTATTGAGTCTCCTGTGAGGCCAAATAACCAGTCTTTGACTCAGGAGTTTGGGGGAGAAAGCTCAGTCCTCAACACCAGAAAAGTGAGTCAATGATGTGCCTCCTGCTTCCTGGCTTCTCAGAAAGATCCGATCTCCATGACTGGGACAGGAGAGACTCCCAAGGACAGAGAAGCTGATTTTTCCCAGGCTGACACTGCTCAAAGGTCACTGCTCTACCCAAGAATGATGGGAAAGGATGAAATTTTGGAGAACGACTCAGTACAGGGTTTCAGGTGCCTGTCCCCCACAATGTCTCTCCCTGGGCCTCCAGGTTTACACTCTCCTCATGCAACTCTAGTCTTCTCAGCGTTACCTCCACTAGAGTCCCAAGTAAGTGGCTGTGAACAAGATTTTCTGTGCTGGTCTTTTAAGATGGGACTGCATTTTCGAGAGCTCTGTCTCTTTCTCATAGACAGAAACCTTAGCTCTTTTCTCTTTGAAATGCTGTGTGGGTATGTCTTCCAGGCTCTGAGGCTCTAAGCTGGGTTTCCAGGCCTGGTACTTAGGACTCACACCTCTCAGGGCAACCCTCCCTGCAGTGAGAGTCCCTCCAGACTCTCAGCCACCACTAACTTCTTGGAGCAGAGCAACCCTTTCCATGTCTCTGCCCTTCCTACCCATTTTAGTGTGGCTTCTTCTGTGATCTCTGGTTGTAGACTTCTCTTTGTTTAGGCCAAAGTTGGTTCTTTTTTTTTCTAATTTTATTTTTTAATGGGGCGACATCAATAAATCAGGATACATATATTCAAAGATAACAAGTCCAGGTTATTTTGTCTTTCAATTTGTTGCATACACATCACCCAAAGTCAGATTGTCCTCTGTCACCTTCTATCTAGTTTTCTTTGTGCCCCTCCCCCTTTCCCTCTCCCTTTCCCCCCTCCCCCCCCCCGTAACCACCACACTCTTATCAATGTCTCTTAGTTTCACTTTTATGTCCCACCTACATATGGAATAATGCAGTTCCTGGTTTTTTCTGATTTACTTATTTCGCTTTGTATCATGTTATCAAGATCCCACCATTTTGCTGTAAATGATCTGATGTCATCATTTCTTAAGGCTGAGTAGTATTCCATAGTGTATATGTGCCACATCTTCTTTATCCAGTCATCTATTGATGGGATTTTTGGTTGTTTCCATGTCCTGGCCACTGTGAACAATGCTGCAATAAACATGGGGCTGCATGTGTCTTTACATATCAATGTTTCTGAGTTTTTGGGGTATATACCCAGTAGAGGGATTGCTAGGTCATAAGGTAGTTCTATTTTCAGATTTTTGAGGAACCACCATACTTTCTTCCATAATGGTTGTACAACTTTACATTCCCACCAACAGTGAATGAGGGTTCCTTTTTCTCCACAGCCTCTCCAACATTTGCTATTACCTGTCTTGTTAATAACAGCTAACCGAACAGGTGTGAGGTGGTATCTCATTGCAGTTTTGATTTGCATGTCTCTAATAACTAAAGAAGATGAGCATCTTTTCATATATCTGTTGGCCATTTGTATTTTTTCCTGGGAGAAGTGTCTGTTCATATCCTCTTCCCATTTTTTTATTGGATTGTTTGTTTGTTTGTTGTTGAGTTTTATGAGTTCTTTGTATATTTTGGATATTAGGCCCTTATCTGAACTGTTGTTTGAAAATATCATTTCCCATTTAGTTGCCTGTCTGTTTATTTTGACATCAGTTTCTCTTGCTGAGCAAAAACTTCTTGGTCTGATGTAGTCCCATTCATTAATTTTTGCCTTCACTTCTCTTGCCATTGGAGTCAAATTCATAAAATGCTCTTTAAAACCCAGGTCCATGAGTTGAGTACCTATGTCTTCTTCTATGTACTTTATTGTTTCAGGTCTTATGTTTAGATCTTTGATCCATTTTGAGTTAATTTTAGTACAGGGGGACAAACTGTAGTTCAGTTTCATTCTTTTGCATGTGGCTTTCCAGTTTTCCCAGCACCATTTATTGAAGAGGCTTTCTTTTCTCCATTGTGTGTTGTTGGCTCCTTTATCAAAAATTATTTGACTATATATATGTGGTTTTATTACTGGACTTTCTATTCTGTTCCATTAGACTGAGTGTCTATTTTTCTGCCAATACCATGCTGTTTTGATTGTCTTGGCCCTATAATATAGTTTGAAGTCAGGTATTGTAATGCCCCCAGCTTCATTCTTTTTCTTTAGGATTGCTTTGGCTATTTGGGTTTTTTTATAGTTCCATATAAATCTGATGAATTTTTGCTCTATTTCTTTAAAAAATGTCATTGGAATTTTGATAAGAATTGCATTAAATTTGTATATTGCTTTGGGAAATATAGTCATCTTGATTATATTTATTCTTCCAAACCAAGAACAAGGTATATTTTTCCATCTCATTATATCTTTTTCGATTTCCCTTAACAATGGTTTATAGTTTTCATTATATAAGTCCTTTACATTCTTTGTTATGTTTATTCCTATGTATTTTATTTTCTGTTTGTTGCAATCGTGAAGGGGATTATTCTTTTAAGTTCGTTCTCAATTGTTTCATTGTTGGCATATAGAAAAGCTATTGACTTCTGTATGTTAATTTTGTATCCTGCGACCTTACTGTATTGGCTTATTGTTTCTAGTAGTCTTTTTGTGGATTCTTTGGAGTTTTTGATGTATAGGATCATATCATCTGCAAAAAGTGATACCTTTATTTCTTCTTTTCCGATATGGATGCCTTTATTTCTTTGTCTTGTCTGATTGCTCTGGCTAGAACCTCTAGTACCACACTAAATAAGAGTGGAGAGAGTGGACAATCCTGTCTGGTTCCTGATTTAAGAGGGAAAGCATTCAATTTAGTGCCATTTAATATGCTGTTAGCTGATGGTTTATCATATATGGCCTTTAACATGTTGAGATATTTTCCTTCTATACCCATTTTGTTGAGAGTCTTAAACATAAATTTGTGTTGTATTTTATCAAAAGCCTTTTCTGCGTCTATTGATAAGATCATGTGGTTTTTGTTCTTTGTTTTGTTGATATGGTGTATTACATTAACCGTTTTACGTATGTTGAACCATCCTTGAGATTCTGGGATGAATCCCACGTGATCATGATGTATTATTTTTTTTAATATGTTGTTGTATTCGATTTGCTAGTATTTTGTTTAGTATTTTAGCATCTGTATTCATTAGAGATATTGGTCTGTAGTTTTCTTTTTTTGTGCCATCCTTGCCTGGTTTTGGTATGAGGGTTATGTTGGCCTCATAAAATGTGTTTGGAAGTATTGCTCCTTCTTCAATTTTTTGGAAGACTTTGAGTAGAATAGGAACCATGTCTTCTTCGAAAGTTTGATAAAATTCGCTGGTATAGCTGTCAGGGCCTGGACTTTTATTTTTGGGGAGGTTTTTAATGGTTTTTTCTATTTCTTCTCTACTAATAGGTCTGTTTAGGCTTTCTGCTTCATCTTGACTCAGTCTAGGAAGGTTGTACTGTTCTAGGAATTTATCCATTTCTTCTAGGTTGTTGAATTTAGTGGCATAAAGTTTTTCATAGTATTATACAATAATTCTTTGTATATCTACGGTGTCCGTGGTGATTTCTCCTCTTTCATTTTGGATTTTGTTTATATGAGTTCTTTCTCTTTTTTCCTTGGTAAGTCTTGCCAAGGGTTTGTCAATTTTGTTGATCTTTTCAAAGAACCAGCTCCTTGTTCTATTACTTTTTTCTATAGTTTTTTTGTTCTCTATTTCATTTATTTCTGCTCTGATTTTTATTATCTCCTTTCTTCGGCTGGTTTTGGGTTGTCTTTGTTCTTCTTTTTCTAGTTCCTTAAGGTGTGAAGTTAAGTGGTTCACTTGGGCTCTCTCTTGTTTGTTCATATATGCCTGAAGTAATATGAACTTCCTTCTTATCACTGCTTTTGCTGCATCCCATAGATTCTGATATGTCGTATTGTCATTTTCATTAGTCTGTATATATCTTTTGATCTCTGCACTTATTTCTTCTTTGACCCATTCATTTTTCAAAAGTATGTTCTTTAGTTTCCACATTTTTGTGGGATTTTTTCCTCTTTTTTGCAGTTGAATTCTAGTTTCAAGGCTTTATGATCAGAAAATATGCTTGGTAAAACTTCAATTTTTCTGAATTTCCTGATGTTGTTTTTGTGGCCCAACATATGGTCAATTCTTGAGAATGATCCATGTACACTGGAGAAAAATGTGTACTCAGTCACTTTGGGATGAAATGTCCTGTAGATGTCTATCATATCCAGGTGTTCTAGTGTTTTGTTTAAGGCCACTATGTCTTTGTTGATTCTCTGTTTGGATGACCGATCTAGAACTGTCAGGGGTGTATTGAGGTCTCCAAGTATGATTGTATTTTTGTCAGTTTTTGTTTTAAGGTCAATAAGTAGCTGTCTTATATATTTAGGTGCTCCTTGGTTTGGTGCATATATATTAAGAATTGTTATGTCTTCTTGATTCAGTGTCCCCTTACCCATTATGAAATGATCATTTTTGTCTCTGAGTACTATTGCTGTCTTGTAGTCAGCATTATCAGATATGAATATTGCTACGCCTGCTTTTTTTTGAATGTTATTTGCTTGAAGTATTGTTTTCCAGCCTTTCACTTTGAATTTGTTTTTATCCTTATTACTTAGATGAGTTTCCTGTAGGCAGCATACAGTTGGATTTTCTTTTTAATCCATTCTGCTACTCTGTGCCTTTTCATTGGTGAGTTTAATTCATTTACATTTAGTGTAATTATTGACAGTTGTGAGTTCCCTATTGCCATTTTATAGATTGCTTTCTGTTAGTTTTGTGTCTTGTTTGATCCTTCTTTTTCATTTTCCTATCTTTTGTTTTTATTTGGTTGTATTCCATACATCTTTCCTCTGTTGCTATCTTTTTTATCTCATGTGCCACTGTGGTGGTTTTTTCAATGGTGGTTACCTTTAAGTAATGAAAAGGGTTCCTACCCTGTTCATTGTAGTGAACTATTTTGTGGGTACTTTTGCACCCCATCGTCCTTTGCTACTGTTAATCTCCATCTTCTCCCCCCCTTTTTTTTGTTGTTGTCACAGTTTAAATTTGGTTTTATTGTGTTCTTCTTGGAGCTTTTACTTGTGGCTTTGTTTTTTTTTGTTGTTGTTGTTCTTTGTTTCTGATTGGAGAACCCTCTTTAGTAATTCCTGGAGTGGGGGTTTTCTGATGATAAATTCCCTCATCTTTCTGTATCTGTGAATGTTTTTATTTCTCCTTCATATTTGAAGGATAGCTTTCATCGGTATAGTATTCGTGGCTGAAAGTTCCTCTCTTTCAGGACTTTAAATATTGGAGTCCACTCTCTTCTAGCTTGTAGAGTTTCTGCTGAGAAATCTGATTATAATCTAATGGGCCTTCCTTTTTATGTTGTATTCTTCTTTTCCCTGCCTGCCTTGATAATTTTTTCTTTGCTGTTGGTTTGTGCCAATTTCATTATGATATGCCTTCGAGTAGGTTTGTTGGGGTTAAGAAAACTCGGAGTTCTGTTTGCTTCTTGAATTTGAGGCTTTAGTTCTTTCCACAGGCTTGGGAAGTTCTCATCTATTATTTGTTTGAGTATGTTCTCCATTCCGTTTTCTCTCTCTTCTCCCTCTGATATACCTATTATTCTTATGTTATTCTTTTTGATGGAGTCAGATAATTCTTGTAGGGCTATCTCATTTTTTTTAATTTTTGAGTCTCTTTCTTCTTCTCTCTGTTGTGCCTCAAGTTGTTTGTCTTCTATTTCACTAATCCTCTCTTCTATCTGACCTGTTCTATTAGCTAAGCTTGTTACTTTGTTTTTCAACTCGCGAATTGAGTTTTTCATCTCTGTTTGATTTGTTTTTATAGTTTAAATTTCCTTGGAAATATATTCTTTTTGTTCATTGAGTTGTTTTCTGTGCTCCCTAAATTGCCTTTCTGTGTTTTTTTGTATATCTCGGAGGATTTTTAAGACTTCTATCTTGAATTCTCTGTCATTTAGCTCCAAGGTATCCAATATATTAAATTTTTTCTCCATTGATTTTTCCTCATCTAGCTGTGTTACCTCTCTTTCTTTTGTATCCATGATATTCGATTTTCTCTTCCTTAATGGCATCTGAGGGTGGTTTTGTTGATAATATTAATGAGATTTAATAAAGAATAAAATGTTAAAAAATAAAAAATCAAAAAGAGTTGTTTTTTTATAAAATTAATAATAAAATAAAGAAAAATAAAATAAAATAAAGATTTTTAAAAAAGGAAATTATTCCCCCCCTCCTTTTTTTCCTCTCCTCTCCTCTCCCCTCTTTCTTGAGAAAATCTTGTGGTGAACTGTGAAATATAACAAACAATGCCTGCAATGGAGGGCCTAAATTGGGGAAAAGTAATAAAGAGGAAAAAAAAAAAGAAAAAAGAAGGGGGTATGGATCCACAAAAAGCAAATAAGGAAAAAATTTGGGTCAAGAATAAAATGATTTGCTTTTAGGTGTTGGTTGACTAAGATTTATGATGAGAGGAATAAGAGGGAAACAGAAAAATGGGAGGACAAATTAAAAAAATTACTATTGTATTTAGTGGAACAAGAACTAGATAAAATGGAGAGCCAGGGGTGGGAGCATTGCTAGTGAGTTAAAAAGGTGAAGTAAAAACCCCCCAAAATGCCACAAACATAATTTTGAGTCCCAGATAAGATAATTGTTTATTATTGATGTTTGAATGAGAGGAGATGTAAAGGAGAAAGGAAGAAACTAATATAGAGGGAGAAAAGAAAGAGAGAGAGAAAGAAAGAGGGAACCACTAAAAGAAGAAAAAAGAAAAAAGAGGAGAGAGAGAGTTAAGGGTTTTGGAGTGCAACCCTCATAGAGAGAAAGGAAGAGGAAAGAAAAGATAATGGGAGATATAACACTTATGGGTAGTGTAGTTCAAGGAGAGGAGAGAGTAAGACCGGCAGAGAGTTAATCAGCCAAATTGGAGGAGGAAAAAAAAAATCAAGAATGAAGATAAGAGAAACAAATGAACAAATATAATAAAATGGGATAGGTTATAAAGTCTGCAGATTATTCTTGATTTTGAGAGGTTATCTTCTTGCTTTTTCTTTTCTCTCCCTCTTCCTGGTCGGTGACTCTGTACCCCGGGTTCTGCCCCTTTGGCATGCTCAGGTAGAGGTTTGCAGTTGATAAGTCTCTATGGCAGGGGTCTCAAACTCGCGGCCCACGGGCCGCATGTGGCCCGCCGAACAATTTTGTGCAGCCCGCAGACTAATCCACGAAGTTCAAAATATTTTGGATAAAATTAAGTAAGCCTAGGGGCCTACTTGTATTTTTCATTTCTCTAGCATCCTAGCTAGATATTAGCTTAGTCAACAGCAGTTGTGATGCGAACTACAGTTTCTGGTCGTTTTCTGACTGAGTATACTGCATGTACGATTGTGCTTGTTGTACTGATTTTTTTTTTGTTTTCAAGTGCAGTGAGAAAAGTGTTGCATAACAGTTGCCTTTTGTAGACCTAGTGCGGCCCGCCGAATGGCTGTGATCTTGCTCTGTGGCCCACGTGCTGAGATGAGTTTGAGACCCCTGCTCTATGGCAATGTTATGTATTGTGCTTTAGTCTCGTTGGCAGTTGAGGCTCATTAGCATTTATAGTGTCCGACAGTGAGAAAGTCCATGTTCCTGGAGCCTTTCTCCTAGTCTTTCCTTCCTCAATTAGTAGCCTGATAATCCAGCTATGGGGTTACTGCTGCCTCTGCCTGGATAGTAAGAGGCTCAAAGAGCTGGCAACTCCCCACTCTATTTCCACTCAGCACAGGGTTCTGGGTAAGGCTCAGTCAGTCAGAGCTGCTAGCATAATCAGGCGGGGCTTCCGCCCACTCAAAGACCTCTGGCTCTGCCACTCTGTCCGGTAACACAGGCGGGCACCCACTCCCGGGGTGCTTGGAGGAAACTCTCGCTCACTATCTGCGCGCACAGACCAGGATATCAGGCCGGCAGTCTCACGCTCTAAGTGAAACCCCCAACCGCATGGAAAAGTTGCAGCGTTGGAATTGGCTCTCGCTCTGTCCCCATGCGCGGCTTTTGCAAGGCGCTGGGGCGGCCCGAGATTCCACTTTTTGGCCCACACAAAGGCCCCTGACTCTGCCCCTCTGTGCAATAACACAGGCGAGCACTGCCGAGGCACTGGGAGGAATCTCTCGCTCACTATTTGTGCACGCAGACCAGGATATCAGGCCGGCCGCGTTTCCCTCTGAGTTAAACCCCCACCAGCATGGAAAAGTTCCACCGTTGGAATTAGTTCTCGCTCCCTTCCATGCGCGGCTTTCCCAGAGCGCTGGGGCTGCCCAGAGATTCCGCTTTCGGCCCACACAAAGGCCTCTGACTCTGCCTCTCTGTGGGACAACACAGGCGCCCACTCCCGGGGCTTTGGAAGGAATCTCTCACCCACTATCTGCGCGCACCGACCAGGGGATCAGGGAAAATGGCTGCCCCACTTGTCTTTCTTTGTCTGGGTTTGGTGCAAGTATTAGCTTGTATTGCCCGGGTTGCCACAAGAACAGTTTTTCCTTGGCTTGGATCTCCGTGCCACAGCCTGGTTTGGCCGTTTGTGCCGCGGCCTGGATCTATTCACCCCCTTTGCCCGCCTCAGTTTCTATATTCACAGATCCCAGAGAAAGCCACCCTGTTTAGGTTAGTGAGGAAGGCGGAGCATTTCTTACTCCCTATTTCCTTCGGGGTTTGGTTATATATTTAGCCAATTTTTTGCTCGACCATACCTTCGGGTGTATTGCGAAACATCTGGAAGCTCCAAGGATAGGTTTTTCTGTTTCTGGTTGAAGATCTTGTTGAGTTTTGGGGGAGATTTATCGGTATCGCTTCCTACCCCGTCATTACTCTGATGTCATCCCCAAAGTTGGTTCTTAAAGATGATTGTTGTTAAATTAAGTTGTATTCCAATTTGGTCCTGGGTGGTGGTAGTTGTAACATCTGCCTATCCATCACCATTTTGGAATCCTTCAAACTATGTTTTATCTCAGTGATTTTTCAACCAGTTCCACAGCAGGTAAGCTGGTGTGCTGCAAAAATTTTTAAATACATGACACCTGACTATCTAGTTAGGAACATTGATATATTTTCCTTAGATTCTAAAATTAAAAAAAGAGAAACAACAATAGCCAACACAACAATAGCCATCTAATATGAATGAATCAAAATTATACTTGATTCAGGTTGACAAAAATATATTTTTTGGTGTGCTGCAGAATTTTAGTAATTAGTTTATGTGTACCATGACATGAAAAAGGTTGAAAATCACTGCATTATCTTAAAAATGTTAGGAACAAGACCTTCAAAAAAATTCACCAACCACTAGGACCACACAGTGTCCATGTAGCCTTGAGTAACCCACTTCACCCTCTCTAGACCTAAATTTCCTCTTCTATAAAATGAACTTAATAAAACTGTTTTCTTCAAAGATTGGTAGGATGAGTAGGTGGAATTATACATAAAAAACACCTAAAACAATTTCAGACACAAATTCCAATAATTATTAATGAATAAAAGGTAGAGAGAGATCTGGCCCATAGATTGTTCATTAACCTTGAACAATAGGTTAAAAAATAACAATCATTTATTTAAAAAATATAGAAAGGGGAAATAACTATAATGCCTAAAAGATGCCTAAGGTCTATATAACCACTATCAGATGATTTCCTAAACCTGTAATCTCCATTGCAGCAGGAACCATTTAGTTTCATTGCTGAAATACTAGTGTTTAGTATAGTTCCTGGCATAGAGTAAATGTTAAAAAATTATTTATTGAATGAATGAAGCAATGATATTTCTGTTCACCATTATCTTTTTTTCTCATAATGATTAATAGAAAAATACTTTAATTAAGAAAAATATTTGAGCCCTGGCCGGTTGGCTCAGCGGTAGAGCGTCGGCCTAGCGTGCGGAGGACCCGGGTTCGATTCCCGGCCAGGGCACATAGGAGAAGCGCCCATTTGCTTCTCCACCCCTCCGCCGCGCTTTCCTCTCTGTCTCTCTCTTCCCCTCCCGCAGCCAAGGCTCCATTGGAGCAGAGATGGCCCGGGCGCTGGGCATGGCTCTGTGGCCTCTGCCTCAGGCGCTAGAGTGGCTCTGGTCGCAATATGGCGACGCCCAGGATGGGCAGAGCATCGCCCCCTGGGGGGCAGAGCACCGCCCCTGGTGGGCGGGCCGGGTGGATCCCGGTCGGGCGCATGCGGGAGTCTGTCTGACTGTCTCTCCCTGTTTCCAGCTTCAGAGGGGTGAAAAAAACAAAACAAAAAAAAAAAAACAACAAAAAAAAAAAACAAAAAAAAAACAAAAGAAAAATATTTGAAAAGGACAAAGAGAAAAACTGCTAAACTTTTTTTTACAGCCAGTCTTGAAGAGAAGTGGATGCCTAGTGGCTATGCTCAATGGCAGAAATAATAAAGATGAAAGAAACAAAAGTTAATGTTTGAAACTTATGTTAAGGGAGAAAAGAAGATATATGGTTCAGAGAATTTGTCTGGTCCAAATATATTTAACTTGTGGAAGGTCAGTGTATTTCCCCTAAATTGATCCACCATTGAACTGTCAAATCTATTTCTTGTCCCATAATCAACCAGCCATAGCCTTAATTTTTTCACTATCACAAATGAAATGTGAATGCAATTTTGAAATCATTACAATTATTTTAAATTTTAATAAAAAAAGTTTAACCAAAATTAATTTGCCGCGTTACCCACATTTTCCACCAGGCTGCCCTTGACAGCGTGTGCTACTACTGCCTACTGGTCTTTCCAGTGTGCCAGTCTTCAGGACACAACCATGTTGCCTCTTATGGCCACAACAAGCAAGTGGATCTGAAAGGTTGGCATCAATGATAGTTGGAATTTAATAAACTATACTGCTCACAAAAATTAGGGGATATTTCAAAATGAATATGAAGTGATAAAAAAAGCATTTGACCTTTTTTATTAAACAAGAACATCAGAAAAGCAAACAACAAATCAAAGAAAGTTGTTCAATTATGCAAATGAGATGCAAAACCAACTTTTATTTCATTGGTGAAAATGTACTATACAAAAGCCTGAAAGTGCTGAAGTATCTGCACGTTTCCTGATCCCTTAATTTTTGTGAGCAGTATATAATGTTATTGAACAGTATGCCAATTAAAGTCACTTGCCACCTAGCTTTTGCATTTCAGATGATTAATCCTGAACATCATGGTTAGTTTTGGTTGCTGTTACATGATATAAGTGAAATAATTATATTGGAACAACCTTCTTAATACTTGCATGTTGTCTCTTAATACTTTCACGACCAGCAGAAAAGGTTAATGTAAAACTAATTCAAAAAAGAGGAGGAGCAGTGCTAACTATTTAAAGGCTTTCAAAATAAAGGTTTGGGTCACTGTTCTGCACCTGGGATGCTGAGGTCTCTGTTTCAAAACCCAAGGAACATATAAGAAGCAGCTCCTCCTAGTTGATGCTTTCCGCTCTTCTGCACCTTTTCTCTCTCTCTCACTTCTGTCTCTAAAATCAATAAATAAAATCTTATTTTTTTAAAAAAAAGGGGAGAGGCAGTATTGAGCATTCAAAGGCTCTCAGAATAAAGGTTTGGGTCACTTTATTGGGGAAAATGACTAGTTGAGTCTTGATTTAGGGCAAAGGAAACACGGAAAAGGTAGCGGAAGAAGGTAGTTATACTATTATTTACAGCTCCATGAAAGAAAATACATTAGAGCAGCTATGCTCTTTCCTCTCTTGCTTGTTGTGTGTGTCTATATATACACACATAAATATACATTGTTTAATATTTATTATATGTATTACATGTGATAAATACATCATTTGTACAGATGATAATATATCATATATATAATTTCAAACGTACAATTTCTTTTTTTTTCATTTTTCCTCTTTTACCTTTGTTATTTTATATAAGGGTTGTGCTAGCAGTTAATTTTTCAAGTTAGACTTTAGATTACATAATATCATATAATTTTGAGGTGAACCTAAAAAAAATATTTAATATAAGCCAGAGGTGAAAACCATGACTGTCCAGACTTTGCTTTGAGGGAAAGGGAGAAACATCTTTATCTGGAGGAAGTATAGAAAGCATAGAGCTTTGTTGTATGGAAACCAAATATGTGTAGAAAGATAGCTATGGATGCTATGTAAGCAAAGAGTGAGCTCTCAGGTCCATATGCACACTTCTATACAGTGCTCTGTGATCTTGGCTCTGGGACTCTGTAAACCACATTTTCTTTTCCCAACTGCGCCCCTGTTAAGCTTTGCCAATTGGATAACTAGAGGACAACCTTAAGTTTGGAGAAGAGAGAAGGGACCTGTTCCTTGCTGATTACTTGATGATCTTGTCAGCAGTAGCCCAACTACTGCCCTTTACCTTAGCAATAGCAGTTGGTTTCAGTTTAGTCTCTTTTGGCATCCTCAAACCATTTTTCTGTTTATCCATGATAACTGTATTCAGTTACCTGCCTTATAGAGTCATAGAAAAACATTTTAGTGCATTGGAGTAGAAACAAGAGACCCAGGATTTTATAAATTGTTAATTTTTGTTCTTTCCTAGCTTCTAACTTATTAACTAATATAACAATCAAGTTAACTTTAGTCTATTTCTTATATTATAGACTGTTATGATGTCTTTTTAATAATCTATGTGTTGTGAGCATTAATTAGAGAATAACTGTGAAGTTTCTTATATATGAAAAAAATAATTTTGAGCTAAGATTCAATATGACCAAAGAAATAAATTTCCATATTAAACCTTTGGGAAAATATACAAGCACCAATCCAGATGAATGACTAATAAACTAAAAACCAATCAAATAATAGCACAACAGCACCAGCAGGGAAAGTGTTTTGTTTTATTTTTCCTTCCCAAATAAATTTTTAAAGAAAAACATTAAACCACAAGTAGATTGAATACCAAAACAAGATTCCAGTGTAGGATTTTGAACAGTAATTGTTTTGGGATGACTGCTTTTCTGGCTTTCTATCTTTGTTCCTTTTTGCAAGAGAGGCAGGTGGGGTGGGGGTTGTTCATGCAATTATACAAAGAAACTGAGAAAAGTAGCGGCAAATTCTAACTACAAAATTTCTAATGGAATCTGTGCTCAAATTTAAAAGCAACATTTCCTCAAAAATTGTTTATTGGTGGTAGACTGGGCAAAAGCACAAATGAAATACCGTGTCAGAAAAGAGAATCAGAACAAACAAAAAAACAAACAAAAAGGTATAAAATCTCCGACATTCATAAACAACAATTAGAAGGTATCCTTGTCAGGCTGAGGTAGGAGTCCCAAGGCTAAAAGTCTCTAAGAAGAAAATCTACAGTCTGTTTTGATCTACTAAAACAGTCCAAAAAATATAAAGAAACCCACTTTTCAGTCTCGGTAAAATGATTCCAGTAAGATTCTACTCCCCTAAATAGTTTTCAAATAACTCATTTAAATACTGTGGCACATTTGTGTATATCAGTATATAAGTAATAATGTAAACCCAGATCTGCTTACATTTAGAATATTATTGCTGCAACTCTTATTTTCTGAGAACAAGTTGGGATTTTTTGGTTGGCATTTCCTGACCACTAGATATATACAATAATATACTAGGTAGAGAAGTCAATTGTTAATATATTTCACTCTTAGTTCCACTTAAGAAGCCAAGTCCCTTCCCTGGCTGGATAGATCTGTTGGTTGGAGTGTTGTCTGGAAGTTCAGAGGTTGCTGTTCCAATCCCTGGTCAGGGCACATACAGGAAGAGATCAATGTTCCTCTCTCTCTCTCCCTTCCTGTCTCTCTAAAATCAATTTAAAAAAAAACATTAAAAAAATTCAAGTCCCTCACACACTTATATAGTTTTTACACCACCCTGAAAACAACATAAACTGTCTTCTTTTTTTATCAACTTTCTTGAAGCTTTCATGATTTGAACATCAAATTTGAAAAGATTCTTTCTGTTTTGATGTCTTCTTTCATTTGTTTCTTTTGGTTACATTGGTTATTTCAATTTCTGGCCCTTTCAGATCATTAAATTTCTTATTTCATAGAACATTTCCTGTTAATATCCTTTTTAAATATGTCTGGCACAGGGTAAATTTTGACTCTATATTTTGGAGGAATGCCAAAGTTTTGGACTGTGTCATTTCCAGAAGGACATACAAGTCGTTGACCTTACCATTTGATGGAAGACAATGTTCTGATTTTCTTAATTTCCTTGAATATATGCCATGGAAGTCTACCATTATTGCCTTCAATTATATTATTTCACAATATTTAATAAAAGTGAGAAATTTGGTAATGTTTAAAAATGAACATTCAGTGATTCAAGGACATTTCTATTAAATAAATTACAGAATATTGTTTATTATAATATAGTCTCATTTGCTTTATAAATAAACTCAAAGATCATGGAAAACAGAGGCATTGCCTTGCACCATGGTATTCAAAGCCTGATGTGTAATTATGTATTCAATAAAGACTTAAAATTAACTATATTTTATGGTTGAGCAGATTATTTGAAGTCAGGCTATCTTAACAAAACTTCATATGTTCTTGAATTCACAGAGCTCTGAGTCTGAAAGGAAGGAAGCAGTCTGTTCCTAGGACAGAGAGAATGAAATATGCTAATTTTTTTAATATTCATGCACTTTGATGTTTCCAATATGCAGCTACCAAATTGATGATTGGGGTGGGAATGAGAGGAAGGAATAGTACTGGTTTGTATTAATTTTAGAGTTTATGTTTAAGTGGTAGAATATGCAACACGGCTCTCTAGGAATTCTTTTGAGTTAATCTTGACTTTTCCAGAGAAGCTCTGAGTACAAATGTATGTAACACAGAATTTACAGTAAATTAATGTGTCTGAATTGTCTCAGAATGAGTGAGTTTGGTTCTCTGTGATGTGCCCTGCAATGGAAGGGTATCCCATCCTGGGTGGGTCACACCTTGCTCTCTGAACTACAGAGAGAGGCTCCAGCCACCTGCCTCCCTGAACTGGAATAAGCGGATTGGAAAAGAATTCTCTTGTTTTTATTAAACTTTCTTAAGAATATGTACAGCTTAAACTAATTTTAATGTTTAATATTAGAAGTGTTTTAGGTCTTTATTTGAGTTTAATGATGTTTTTGTTACCAGAAATATGCCCTAAAATTAATCTCTTATTTATACCTATTAGCCTATGGTAAAATTGGTTTTATTTTATATCATTTTACTTAAAGTCACAGTTTCCAAGAACCTATCAGTGATGTTAAGTGAGGACTTACTATAATTACTTGAAGTGGGTAATAATTTAAATGAAGGGGAAAAATTTATTGAGATATGTGCAATTTATAAATCATGCACGGTTATGCTAAAATGTCATTTGTTTTGCCTTTATCTATTTTTCCCCTCTAAGATAATCTGTTTTTGCCATTAGTCTTAATAAATGATAAAACCTGAATCTCAAATAAATTAGACATATCTTATATAATAATATTTAATAATGAGTTGAAAAAGAGACATAAAAATATTTACCTTTTGAGCTAAAATCTACTTAATCACCAGTTCTTGCTAGTCCTTTGTTATTATGGAAATAATATATAAAATTATCTCTTTATAGAGTTTCCAAAATGTTTATAAAATTTAAATTATTTTATAGCAAATCATCTTTTTTAGAAATTTCTCTTATAAAATTCTAAAATTTTGTAAATTGTTATTATAAACATTTATTAACAAAATAGAAGCTCTTATCAATGTATGTAATTTCAAATTTAAATATAAGTGTTAACTTAGAGGCATTCAGTCAATGGTGTAACTCTTTGGGTTCACAAGACATAACTGGCCAACAGACCAACACAAGTTTGACTATTCACCAGATTTTAAACTAGAGAATGATATTTCTTTACTTTTTACCAAAAGCCTTCTTTAAGTGTACATTGAGAGGTAAGAATAGAAGATCCAGATTCCAAAACCACTGCCCCCTCACAGGAATGCCATTTGTCATATAAGACAGATTTTCAAGAAGTCTGAATGGCTATCAATGAGACTCTTCTCCCTTAGAGGTTCAGAAAACTCCTATTTTTTGAAACTCAGAGAAATGGAGCAGCCATCATTATATGACCTATTTGTAATTTTTTTTCTCATTGCTCTGAATACTTGGACCCTATAGTTTTGGTTTTCTGCTTATTCTTTTATCCATACAGGTAATAAAATAAAACTTTAAAGACTAGCTTTAGCTATAAGAAGCAAATGCTTATCAACTTTTACTCTGTGAAAAATATATTGGTTAGAGGTCATACCTTTAACATATTTTTTAAAAAAGATTATCTTCATTATAGTGGAATACAAATAGAATCTGGAATACAAGTAAGTTGGAGTTCAACATTTCCAATGATGAACATTGTAAGAAAAGTCAATTAACAGAGGCTCATATACATGATTATATACACTATTCTGTCAGACTACTTTTGGATGGTTGAGATTGAGTTAATTAAAACATAATTTATCACACAAATATGACTTATCTATAATTGATTACATCTTTTCAAATCTAACTTCCTTTTCTTTAAAAAGAACATATACCACCCTTGTGGCAAATCTAATTAATCTACAAAATCTACTATAATCTTATAGCTAAAAGAAATCTAGTTTTTCCAGTCATTATTTTTCTAAAAATACCTGTTTTCTATAGATAAAATAATAAAATTAGTGCTCCTTAGTCATAAACCCTTTTTTTTTTTTTTTTCATATGTTACAAATAAAGTTACAAATAACGGTTACATATGCTTTGGTTCTTTTCCTCTTGTTTCCTTCTCCTTTTTTGTTTTTTGTTTTCTTCAAAGAGATATTCAGTGATATGTTCCAAAATTATATTTTTAGTATTCTATCAAAGGCTATTATGAGAAACTTTGTTTAAATAATAATATTTTTCACTTCTTGTGGGTCTGGAGAGCAAAACTCGAATAAAAAAAGATGATGTTTGTAATGCTCAGCTCCACAGAGCTTGTTGTTGAAAATACTGTTTAAAAAACCGATTAAAATAAAAGTAGCTAAAAGATACTAGGAAGTATAAGCCCCCATGTATTTATTTTAATATAAATATTTCTAGCTTTTGAAATAATTAAAAATAAACAAAATAAACAAATAATCCCATCACTTTCTTGAACTTGTGATCTTTAATAAACTAGGCTGGAAATGAATATACAATCTACATCCTTTTATTCTGTCTATGTAATTTATTCTACTTATAAATTGAAAATAATAACCGTCTGTGTCAGAGAGGCACTTTTCTATATGTTTTTAAAATATCTTAGTTAATTCCCATAAAACCCAGGGAGATTGAGTTTGCCATACCCATTTTACAGCTGTGGCAATAAGAATACTCAGTAAAGTTAACTGGCCTAAATCATAGAATTATTAAATAGTGAAGCAAGAATTTCACCCAAAGTTCATCTGGCTCCATTTTTTTCTTTGCATTCTCTTTAAAATTCTCATTGGTTTAATTTTATTTTTCTTTCACATTTACAAAGAAGTAAAGATTTCAAAAATTCTGTAATTCATTTTTACTGGAGCTTCTACCCGCAGTGAGCTCCCCACCATCATTGGGTATATTCAGCATTGAGTGTTCCTCTGATGAAGATTTCAGTTTCACAGGGAGAGGATAAGCCATAAAAAACATTAAGGTTTCTTTAAACCTTGAAACTCTAACTAGTAACAAAGCTATGCATATAACAGATACAGCAGGAATTCTCAGTAATGACAATATTTTCTATGCAATGATACATTGGCACGAGACTGAGGACTATTTTCTCATGAAGACCTTGTGTGTGCAGATATACTCAATTTAAGTCAGATTGGGGGTATAGAGGCTTTAATTTTGAACTGAAAAAGAAGACAGTCAATCACAGACACATGGTACTGGCTTACACAGATGTTCTGCTTTCCTCTGATTCACAGTTTGAGCCTTGGAAAAGGATACATTTTATTTTTGATATAGTAATTGCGCTATAGTCACATAGTAACTCAGATCTTCATATTATGCATTTTCTGCCTTGTTTCATGCGCCTGATTTGGACCCACTTTTGACTAGTACAAAAGTAATGTCAAAAACAAAAAAGGAAGGGCTGGAAACAAGATCAATTTTGAAGCAAATTTTTAAGTTTAAATTTTAAGGAAAAAATACACTAATAAAAGTATAAAAATATTGGTAAAATTTCCATTTTGCACTTCATTTGCATAATGAAAACACATTTTACTTGCTGGGGACAGTGCTCTGGTTTCCAGATAGAATTGAGCATGGTAAAATGACAGGATTCTTATCAACTTTCTGTCTTTCTGAGAAAGCTCTGGTTGGTGTTATAGAGCTTGTCCAGCCCATGAGAGTAATTCTCATAGTAGATTACTTGGCTATTAACTTCCAATTTTTTTAAAATTTCATGATCTTTATTATCTCTGAGTTGTTTGTAGGCAGTTGTTCTTGATTCCAGGTCCTAATTTTTTCCAGTCAATGAGAAAGATGAAGTTTCTTCAAGTTAGAGAATACTCAGAAAGAAATGGGTAAACAGGACAGACACTATTATATCTACATTTGTGGCTTAGAAAGTGATAGTCTAAAGAATATAAGTGGTACTAGTGAGCCATATGAACAAATACTCTTTAAAAGGAAAAAATTACAAATATCCTTCAAAATAACACTCTTATTATTAATCCTCCAGAAATAATTTATGAATGAAGTATACTGTGAAAAATCAACAAATGCCTAGAGTATTCAGACCTTAATACATTAACAGCTGACATCTTAGGTTTTGAAAAAACAAAACAAAACAAAAACAAACAGCTTACCAGATATATAAAGAGGTAGCCTGAAAAAATAGAAAGTCAGGTTACCTGATATAACCTAAGTAATTAATCAACTAATCTCACCTCTTCCACTTCACTCAGTGCCCTATTGATTAACAGTTCTTTTGTCTTTAACTTTGGAATAACTGTAAGGATAGACACTACTGTTTTACATAACTGCATTTGGCAGTGGCAAAGGCAATTGTCTTTAATAAGGGACACTTGAGACATCATCAAAGGTTCAGAATCAATTCAGGTGTAAAAGTTGAGAGAGCTGGGTGGATGGAACAAGCCCTCTATTAGCAAAGGGTAAAATCAGCTGATTTAAAAGACCGTGTCAAGCACAATTGATGTGAACTGTTTTCACATAATTTATTGATTTATTCTAGTGTTAAATATTAATGTCTTAATATTTGCAAACATTTACACACTAAGTGTTTATATTTGAGAGGAAAATTCATTAGGTTTTCAAATAAAAGGTGCTTTGATTCCTCTGTGGGCAAGGAAGTATGCAGTTTCAGAAGACCCCAAAGACCTGGGATCAAATCTTGACTGTAACTTACTCACTATGTAACATTGGGCAAATCATTTAACTTCCCTGAACTTTATTTTTGAGAAGAATAATCTCTCGTAGTATTGTTCAGAGGACTAAATGAAATAATATTTGGGGCAATGTGGCTAAAAAGAAGAGGCACTCATTAGATAGTACTTACTATAGTATGGATTAGATTGTGATCTGAAAGCTACCTTTTAGCTCCTAACTTCTATAAAATTTGCAAAAATGTGTAATTAGTACAAAGTTTCTTAAAATATATATGATAAAAAATGATTTTTTGAGAAATTGTACATGCTCTATCCTTTTCCAGTTGTAAATCATAATTGATTTTCAGTATAATTAAATTTGTTGAGAATTCTCCCTCCCTCAAAAAAAATCTTTAGCTTTATGGAATCAGAGTCTCCTATGCTTATTTGAGTAAAGAAAAATATTTTCTAGAAGACTTAACATCTTAAGAACTTTCTTGTATTCTACTTAAAGATATGCCATGTTTGCAATTATTTTAAATGCCAGAGTATAAATACATTTTTTATATTAATATACATCGAATGATCTGTGACACCTGTATACCAAAATTAAGGCTGATTTGGTTTTAAACAGCAAGGAAAGGCAGAATAAATGAGGAATACAATGGAAGTGAGAAACCACTGACTAAAGCCAAGTTTTGTGGATGTTATAATCAGTTTTTATTGGTTGTGTTTGATTGACTAAAACTGCCTTTCAAATTAGGGCTATCCATGAGGTTGGTGAAATTCCTGATGCAGTTGTTCATTTACACTGAAAGAGAGAGACAGAGTTTATCAGCATAGTACTATGGTTTCAGATCTACTCTTTGCAAAGCCAAGATTAAGTGCAGTGGAACATGTAGAAAAACTGAAGCTATTACAAGTCAGGCTCACAATATTTGCATTCATATATTTTAGGAAGAACACAAACTTTGTTTTTCTTTCAACTATCATAAACGGTGCTAAAATTTTCTTAACACTTTTATCTATATCTACATTTACTTTCTTATTTACAGCTAGCAATTTCCCTAAGTTTACTATTGTTCTATAGGGCTATCAGGAGTAGTTCTATGAGATAGACAAGAGGCTGCAGGACTAAACGATTGGGCATTTTTTTTAATACTTTGAAAGCAAAAGAAACAGAAGGCATGAAAGCTTTTACTTCTATGTTATTTTTATAATTAACCACTTTGTCATTTTAAGCAGCAAAATATTTTCTATTAAAGCATTCATTTTAATCAGTTAGATTAATCAAATTCTTAAAACCATTATTAACTGCAATTTATTGGTGTTCTAGGTGTACTTGTTTTCAGATTTTTGTCTTTATAACCATAAGAAAAAAAATCCAAAATTATTGTAGTCAAATATAGTCAACTCTCCAAAGTTTCTAAAATTGAATAATGATAAGGATTTAAATAATTTGATATTTACTGTTCAAATATGGCCTTTTCAGCTACTACAGTATTTGGAATGTGGATTACAGTTTAAGGTAAAGAATTTTTTTTGCTTATCCTATTGAATTTTGTTAACATTTATACTAAAGGACAAACAATTCACCTATTATGATAGAATATATTGCAGCTCTCTGAAACCTTTGCATTTGGAATAAATGCCAACTTTTTTTTTTTTTTTTTTTTTTTGGTATCCATTACCACTTTCAAATTAAATGGTATAATATAATGCAAATATGAGTTCTTAATTAGCAGGATCTGTTTTATTTCAAATGTACAATAATAGAGGGGTTTTTCAACATACTGCAGCTATTACCTATGGAAGAAACATATTTCAACCTACTAAGAGGAGCTACACAAGTACATATGTTGTTATGGACATATTCTTTAGTGTCTCCTTAAGCAATGCTATTTCATATTGGATTTCACATTGAATACAGCAAATCTTGCCATTGCTCCCCACTCAATTTATGCCTCTAGTTTGATTTTTAAAAAGAAGGTGAAAATGTTAAAGGCAATGAGCATGTGGGTAGAGAAAGTGTTCTTTTTAAACACCAAGGTCATAAAGAAATATGCCTATATACACATATCTATTGTATTTAAATATTTATTTAAATAATGTATGTGATTCTCTGTATACATGCTGAGTCCATAAACATTTCCAAGTATATAACCTAAAGGCAGCCTCATAAAATGACAAAAAAGGGACAAAAATGAACACATATATGAAAAGATACTAAAGATAATATAGAAGGCAGGACAGTATCCACAAATAATGTGATAAATCTTTCATTTATTGGATTTTTTGGCCAAATTTGAGGCCTTTAAACATCAACCATAGTAAATGTTTAACTGTAGGAGTTCAGGCAGACAGTCAAAATCTGGTTTCAAAGCTATTACTAATTTTAGCGTATAGAGGTTTTCATTTTTAAGTAAAAGCATTTCTGGGTACTGACTATATCTTATAGTGGCTACAGCTACTGGATTTTGAATAAGTCAATTAGTCAGAGCAAAGATCCTTAAGAAATGGGTCCTGCCTGGCCTGTGGTGGTGCAGTGGATAAAGTGTCAACTTGGAACACTGAAGTCTCCAGTTGGAAACCCTAGACTTTCCTGGTGAAGGCACATATAGGAGTTGATGCTTCCTGCTTCTCCCCCCTTTTCTCTCTCTTCTATGTCTCTGTCTCTCTCTCTCTCCTCTCTAAAATAAATAAATAAAAATCTTAAAAAAATAAAAAATATGGTGTGAAAGAATGGGCTACTAAGAGTCTTCGAGAAATACTTCCCAATTATAATTTAGCCTATTTACCTAAAGCATGTTTATTTCCATAGACACAAAGTAAAGAGAAAAAGTTGTTTTTCTTAGCCAAGCACCTACAAAAACAAGGTTGAGGAGAAGGGAGCTAAATGACTGGTTCTGTTCAACCTTTTCTTGTTAGGAAAGTGAGGTATTTGAAATACATACAATATAGCCAAACTATCCCGCCCCATTGTTATATTTGCTCTTATCAGTCTTATGGATTAAATTACCAATTGGCATGTAACTGGTTTGAACATTGGCCCTTCCTTAGGATATTCTTATCCTCTTGAGGAAGCACTAACAAACAGGTAGGGGAAAGAGGCCTAAACAATTCACAAGTGGGATTTGCAGTCTCTGGATGTATATTTGAGATGCAATTGATAAAGTCTCTTTAGTATGTTGTAAGTAAGATACCAAAAAGCTGAAAATTGATATTGATATTCTGGGAGGAAAGGTCAGGCTTTCCTATCAGGCTTTCCTGTCCTGTCCCAAGTTGCTGGTTTGCAAGAACAATGGGTCATTCCGTTTTAAATCTAAAATAAAGGTTAACCTAGAAACTTCTTCTCTTTCAATAGGAGGCATAATTTACATACCAGCTTGCATTGATTGTAGTTCCTCCCCCTTCCTGGAATCTTGAGGGTAAAATACCTCTAGGCTAGTGAGGAAAGTTGAACTCTGAAAGATTTGTAAACATCTTTGATTGTGTTACTTTAAAAGTCTTAATGTTTCTGTGTATCCTCTAAACAAATGTTGCCAGCCTATGCCATGATGTCATGCTCTCCACCGCCCTGGTGTGATCAAGGGTATATAAGCAGCCCCTGAACTATTTTTTGGCACTGCACGATTTGGGTCTGATGCCCCGTGTCAGACATATGCGGATAGCATATTTAATAAATGTCGTCCTCTAATATAACTCTTCAAAATTTATCTGGACTGGGTATCTCTATGTGAACTCGATGAAATGAGGTACAGTGTCTTTCAGAATCTGGGGTGCGGTACTTTATAACAAGTACAGTTATGACAATGAAGGGGCTACTGAAGAGATTTTTTAGTCCATTTTGTCTTCTTTTCTGTCTTCTCGAAATATCCCCTATGACCCCCAACAACCCTTCCACCCAGCCCGAAAGCATTAAACCTTGTCCCTCTTCCTTATAGTCTCCCATTCACCACCACCCTTCCCAATCAAAATGCTCTCTCCCCTCCTCGGTCACCACCAAAGCCCGGAGAAGTGGACCGCACACAATGCCTCCCTTATAGGGCTTGAGCTGAGGACTGAGCATGCTCAGTAGCCAAAGCAGGTTTGGTTTTTTGTTGTTTTTTTTTTCCTTCTTTTTTTGGTAGCTAGTGCGGCATCTCTCTGAGTCCCACACCTCTCTTTCCTCTATCTCTATCCTCTCTCCCCACCCCCAGCTCCTTAACCACCCGCTTCACCAGTTTGAAGCTGAAGGCTCGCAGAGTCCTACGGTACCGTGAATTAACCGTCTCCATCTAAACCCACGAAATAGTCTCACTTTGGGTTAAAGCTTCACACATTTGCCTTAGAGACCCTAGCCCCTACGCGCAGACAGGTAAGAGGAGTGTGAATACTACTGAATCCCAGGCAACTGGTCCCAAAGAAAGCTCCATCCAGGATCGCCCACTACCGAAGGAGTATTCCCGGAGCCCTCCGTTCTACGGGGTGACAAGTAGCCAAAGGTACCGTACCCGTGATACAAAGCCCAAGTGCGATTGTTGCCTTTGAATGTCATTGTTATTGACTCACCCACTCCCCATCCTGGAATTGTACAATTCCGTGTCGACTCGACACCCCTGTCTACCTCCCTCCACCCGTCTTCCCTCGGCTCTCTGATGTTTCTTTGGCTTTGCCTGGGTTCTTGTTTGCTTTCTGAAAGGAACGCCTCGCTTGTGTGTTTGTGTGTGTGTGTATGTGTGTGCGCGCGCGCCTTCGTTCTTGGAGGACTGAGGGAGTAGAAAGGACTCGAGTATGCACGTATGTGGTGTGGTGACGGCGGTTGGTGCCCTAGCTCTTGGGAAGCAGGGTCTCTATGTGTGAGGAAAAGGTTCGTTCTTCCCTTGGGTGTGTTTTAGGCATAGAGGGCGGACGCAGAGAGGAAAGTGCGCTGTCTTTCCAGGTGTGTAGGGATGTCTGGGTGGGGGGTGGAGAAGTTCAGGAATATGCAGGGGTCAAGGTACTTGAGTGTCTGGAGCGAGGGCTGCGTATGTGCTGGGGAGGGTGCGGAGACTGACGGAGTGTATGTAAAGGTGCAGCCAGTGTGCGAGGCTCTGGGTGCGCGCGCGCGGTGTCTGGCTCCGTGCACGCGCTTGCGCGCGCCGTTGCCCGCCTGCTTGCCTGCCGGGACTGCTGGTGGGTTCGACTCTGGAGTGGGCGCGGAAGAACTGGGGCTGAGATCACGTAGTGACCCTCACTGGAACTGCAGCGCGGATTGCGGGTCTACAGGCCCTATGAGAGCCACTAGGTTCCGGATGTGGATGAATTTCCAGCGAGGGCTGAGAAAACTGCACCGACACGCGCTGCCTCTTCCCCGCTCGACTAGGTAGGTAGGTACGTAGGTGTGTGTGTGTGTGTGTGTGTGTGTGTGTGTGTGTGTGTGTACGCCTTTGTGTGCGTGTGCGCACGCGCGCACTCGTGGGCTGAGGAAGGCAGGTAGTTTATTATTTTTAGTTTGGGTTGTGTTGGTTTGGGGCCGCCTGAGTGGCAAAAGCGGCCGTAGTGGCTACTCCGCCGACTCTCCCCCTTGCCTGCCCACGGCGCGGTCGCAAATCCCTGAAGACCAAAAGAATCTGGTGTCCTTAGCTTCGCAGTCCCCAGGGAGGCCTGGGTGGCGGGGGAAGTGTCTAAATCTAGGGAGGTTCGGATTTTCAGGGCCGCTGCGCTGGGCTTTGTTTTCTGTGTCCCCGTCGCAGGCACTCTGGGCGGACAGGGATTTGGGGCTACGGGCAGTGGCCCGCTAGCTGGTCGGGAATTGCTGGCACCCAGCAAGAAAGGGCATATAAGAGAAACTGGTGGGTAACTCCAAAAGCCCTGCGAAGCTGGGCAAGCCCTGGCGGTGCGACTTTGCAAGATGCGCAAATGTTGAGCTGATTTCTGGCTTGGTGATAGCAGCATTGTGGCTGGTCCGGGTGGGGTGGGGGTAGAGTGGCAAGGGGGAGCCGGGGCAGCCGGTCTCGGCCAAAAAACGACAGGGTTATTATGCCTGTGACAAACGACCAGTGACACCCGAATGGCCTTCTCTCCCCTTCAACCACCATACGCCCGGTTCTAGAGAGGCCGACGGAAGGTCCAGCAGCTGCCCCTTGCGGGAAGGGAGCACAGGAAGGAATATGTGCGCAGCGCATCTGAAGGGCCCGCGACATCCTGAGCGGTCCCTGCCTCCTCTGTCCGGCCGAGGAGTCCGCTGCTGGAGCACAGGACCTGGGATGGAGCTGGTGCATGTTCCAGGCACCCGCATGCGGCAAAACATTGCAGTGCGCGCCTTCGCTAGCGACTCCTCGAGTCGCGTCGCTGCCGGCTCAAAGTAGCGGGCTGGGGACGGCAGTGACAATATTTATCCGCAGAGCCCCCCCCCCTTAGGCGAGCAGAAGGAGGTTTCTCTTTCCAGCTCCAGGGGTGCCATCTCAGCTTGCCCTCCCGGGTAGTTTGCTCCCTGCAGGCCAGCTCCCTCCATAGAATCTTGGGGCGTCAGCCACTGCACTCTCATAGATGCTGAATTTATGATAAGGCTAGGTTTGTACAATCCTGAAGAGGCTTGGGAGCCCAGCGTCTTGCAAGGGGTGGGGGGCGGTGGAAGACACGAAGAGGTGGATAGGGAGCCGGGCCGCCGAGCTGCTCTTAACAGGCCAAGAGATGTCTTTTGATACTCAACTTTGTGGAGGGGTTTTCTTTATTGTATGCTCCCCACACATCACCCATTTAAAAAAAAAAAGGGCATGTTTTAGTATTACCATGTGAATGTGAGGTTTCTTTCGCTTACATGCAATGGCCCCTTCCCCTCTGGTTAACCCGCTCCTCCTAGTTCTTGACTGTTTCCTCTCCACTTCTCTGTGGTCTCTTGCCTTTTCAGTCTCTCTTTCTTTCCTTAACTCTCCTAGACTCTTGCTAGGTCCTCCAGCTACCTTGGCTTCCTGTTTTACAGAGCTGCATTTGGGAGCTTCCTAGCTTGTCCTTACGCACCCCCCTTCCTTGCTACTTAAAATAGAAATTTTGAAAAAGAGTAGTTCTTTACCAATTTCAGATCTGTTGATGCTCCTTGTTCTTATTTTTGTACTGAATTCAGGTTATTCTTTTTGGGGGGAACGTGTTTTTTGAAATTTGGTTTACTTTTTTGGTTTCTTTGGGGAGGTAGTGGGTAGTAACAAGAAATGACTCAGCCAAACCAGAATTGCTGCTGAAAACCACATCTATACCAAGGCAAAAATATGAAGCAAAATTTTGATTTTACAATGAAAGTTGGTTTGAAAGATGTCATACTTAAGAATATGACTTCTTTTTTCACTGCCAGTCAAGGAAACATGGAGAATAGAGGGAATGCATGTCTATAGGGCAGCCAAAGAGCATCTGGACAGTGTTGCCTCTATGCTGAACTAAACTACTTAAAATGCTAATCTCTCTGGGTTTCATGGATCATCTACCTTGATACATGCTCAGTTTACCGCTTGCTGATTCCTCATGGGCAAAATAAACAAAGGAATTTCTTTGTGACACTGCAGTCTTTGTATCATTTCCTCATTGTATATTCCTGAATAATTTAATTAATACTATTTGGTGGTAACCATATTGAAATTGTAGCCAGCTTCCTATTCAAGATGGAAAAGACTGACATGGTTAAAATGGCATCAGTAACATGCACAATGCTTGTTCATTTTAATCTTTTCCATGAAGCATTGAATATATTTGTGTACGCATACAATAAGTACTTAAGGAATTGGTCCAAACAAGTTAATTTGCTAAGCATAAACTCCATTAAAGTGATTCTTGATTTGTTTATAGACCGAAACATAGGATGTTAATATTGGGAAGGAGATGTTTGGGAAATTATTTTAAGAAAAATATTTGCTGTAGTAAATGTATTTGGTGCTAGAAACACAGCCAATTCACAATTGTATTGTGTGATCTCTTCTTCAGCAGTGGCAGTCTGTGGTCAAAGTGAAGGAGAGAAGCATTTGAGTCAAGTATCAGTTGGACGTGGGTTCCAAATCACACACAAAATAATGGAAGAAGGTCAGGTAGGCAGTAGAGCCAGTTCTTGAGGGGAGGAAAAGCAGTTTGGACATCAGCTAGGTAATGAAGGTACAATAAGTTTCTCTCCTAAAGAAAAAAGGCTTTTTCCCCTATTTAGGAGATGACCAATAGGAAACTAGATACCGTTTACTTATCTGAATCTAAAACTAAGCTTTCTCTACCCGATTGTTTTTCTAGAAGCTCACAGGATCATTTGTATTTTTTTAAGACAGCAGTATACAGGAGTGAACTGATTCATTGCACTGTGCTTCATAACAGGCTAAAGGTCAGGCAGATCTCTTCCTTGGGCGTCTTCCACTTTGGCTGTTGTCCCCTTTACAGCAACCCAGTCTTCCCATTGTCATCCTCCATTGAACACAGGGATCTAATATATTCTCTGTTCAGGCTCTTATCAAGCTGAAGCCTAGAGAGAGATAACTACAAATTGAAATGGCTTTGTGGTGCTAACTGCATGGCTGAAATGATGGGTTGGAATTAGTCATTAGAGTTGCAAATAAGAAGATTAAGGTCTCTGTTTGTTCAGAGACATAGTTTGGTGGTCCATGTAGAGAAATATTTCAGATTTTTAAGGTTTAAGCATGATCAACAGTATTTTCCCCTGTTGTTTCTCATGTGTCCTGAACCTTTAAATTTTGTATAAACTAGAAGTATGGAAATAAAATGTGTGCCATTTTTGGTGGTATTGTTCAACTAAGTGAGAACACTTGGAGTTTTGGTGCCTTTTAATGCAAAGCTAATAATTGTAGTTATGTGTTTGCTATAATATGCCAAATTTTGAAATACTATGCTTATAAACACAAATAACATTTCAAGTAATGATCATTGAAAAACATTTTCTTTTTATTTTTTAGATTATTTATCTTTATTCAGAAGCATAAAATTGTTTGCTGATTGCAAGAAGATGTCTCTTTGGTTATTTCTGATTTTGTCAGCCTTGATTTCTTCAACAAATGCGGATTCTGACATATCAGTGGAAATTTGCAGTGTGTGCTCCTGTGTGTCAGTGGAGAATGTGCTCTATGTCAACTGTGAGAAGGTTTCAGTCTACAGACCAAATCAGCTGAAACCGCCTTGGTCAAATTTTTATCACCTCAATTTCCAAAACAATTTTTTAAATATCCTCTATCCAAATACATTCTTAAATTTTTCACATGCAGTATCTCTGCAGCTGGGAAATAATAAACTGCAGAACATTGAGGGAGGAGCCTTTCTTGGGCTCAGTGCATTAAAGCAATTGCACTTGAACAACAATGAATTAAAGATTCTCCGAGCTGACACTTTCTTTGGCATAGAGAACTTGGAGTATCTCCAGGCTGACTACAATTTAATCAAGTATGTTGAACGAGGAGCCCTCAATAAACTCCACAAACTGAAAGTTCTTATTCTTAATGACAATCTGATTTCATTTCTTCCTGATAATATTTTCCGATTCGCATCTTTGACCCATCTGGATATACGAGGGAACAGAATCCAGAAGCTCCCCTATATCGGAGTTCTAGAACACATAGGCCGTATTGTGGAATTGCAACTGGAAGATAACCCTTGGAACTGTAGCTGTGATTTGTTACCTTTAAAAGCTTGGCTAGAGAATATGCCATATAACATTTATATAGGAGAAGCTATCTGTGAAACTCCCAGCGATTTATATGGGAGACTTTTAAAAGAAACCAACAAACAAGAATTATGCCCCATGGGCACAGGCAGTGATTTTGATGTACGGATTCTTTCTCCATCTCAGCAGGACAGTGGCTACACCACTTCCATTGGTCACACTACACAAACGTCCTTACATAGATTAGTGACCAAACCACCAAAAACTACAAATCCTTCCAAGATCTCTGGAATCGTGGCAGGTAAAGCCCTCTCTAACCGCAATCTCAGTCAGATTGTTTCTTACCAGACAAGGGTGCCTCCTCTTACACCTTGCCCAGCGCCTTGCTTTTGCAAAACACATCCTTCAGATTTTGGACTTAGCGTCAACTGCCAAGAGAAAAATATACAGTCCATGTCTGAACTGATACCAAAACCTTTAAATGCCAAGAAATTGCATGTCAATGGCAATGGCATCAAAGATGTGGACATCTCAGACTTCACCAAGTTTGAAGGACTGGATTTGCTCCATTTAGGCAGCAACCAGATTACAGTGATAAAGGGTGATGTATTCCACAATCTCACTAATTTACGCAGGCTATACCTCAATGGCAATCAGATTGAAAGACTCTATCCTGAAATATTTTCAGGCCTTCATAACCTGCAGTATCTGTATTTGGAATACAATTTGATTAAAGAAATCTTAGCAGGCACTTTTGACTCAATGCCAAATTTACAGTTACTGTACTTAAACAACAATCTCTTAAAGAGCCTGCCTGTTTACATTTTTTCTGGAGCACCACTTGCAAGACTGAACCTGAGGAACAACAAATTCATGTACCTACCTGTCAGTGGAGTCCTCGATCAGTTGCAATCTCTTACACAGATTGACTTGGAAGGCAACCCGTGGGACTGCACTTGTGACTTGGTAGCATTAAAGCTGTGGTTGGAGAAGTTGAATGATGGGATTGTTATGAAAGGAATAAAATGTGAAACACCTGTTCAATTTGCCAACATAGAACTGAAGTCCCTCAAAAATGAAATATTATGTCCCAAACTCTTAAACAAACCATCTGCATCATTCACGAGCCCTGCACCTCCTATTACCTTCGTCACTCCGCTGGGCCCCATTCGAAGTCCTCCTGGTGGACCAGTGCCTCTGTCGATTTTAATATTAAGTATCTTAGTGGTCCTCATTTTAACTGTGTTTGTTGCTTTTTGCCTTCTTGTTTTTGTGCTGCGACGAAATAAGAAACCCACAGTGAAGCATGAAGGCCTGGGGAATCCCGAGTGCGGTTCCATGCAGCTGCAGCTAAAGAAGCATGATCACAAAACCAATAAAAAAGGTGGACTGAGCGCAGAAGCTTTCATTCCACAAACCATAGAACGGATGAACAAGAGCCACATCTGTGGCTTGAAAGAGTCAGAAACTGGGTTCATGTTTTCAGATCCTCTGGGACAGAAAGTCATCATGAGAAATGTTGCTGACAAGGAGAAAGATTTATTACATGTGGATAGCAGAAAGAGACTGAGCACAATTGATGAGCTGGACGAATTATTCCCAAGCAGGGATTCCAATGTATTTATTCAGAATTTTCTAGAAAGCAAAAAGGATTACAATAGCATAGGTGTCAGTGGTTTCGAGATCCGTTATCCAGAGAAACAAGATGAAAAGAATAAGAAGTCATTGATAGGTGGCAACCACAGTAAAATAGTGGTAGAGCAAAGGAAGAGCAGCGAGTATTTTGAACTGAAGGCAAAACTCCAGAGTTCCCCTGACTACCTACAGGTCCTTGAGGAGCAGACAGCTTTGAACAAGATCTAGGGCATGCAATCTTACTTCACACAGAGGACATTTATTTAATGATGAAAGTGCCTTTTGTTGACTTCTAACTTCCAAAAACTATTATCAATAGGCATAGAGGCAGGTGTTTCCAAGAGTTTCATTAATGATAGCTGCAAAGATGTTTCCAGTAGAAAAGAATTTCCTTAATAGATTTTACTACATAAAACCTATACTGTGGAGTCCTGTGGGGATACTTCAAACTCTATTGCCAGAGGGATGCTTTATATACATAATACACTGAATTTAACCTCAAGAGACAAATCTGTTTTGTGCCTCAATGCAAAACCTTTGTCTCTTAGTGCATTATAAAGCAAACTCAAGAAAACTGGTACTGGTGTTCACACCTCAGCTGGGTCTTTCATCTTGCACGTAGATTAAGTTGGTAGAACTGGAATAATGGTTTTGATTTGTGACATTGTAACAATTCTGTGTAAAGATTATCTGAAAAGTAAAAAAAAAAAAAAGGCATGCAAAGAGACAACACATAAGATAGTAATTGTAAATTGGTAACCTTTATGGCCTGCATCATGAAACTGCTGTATTTATAACCTGAAATTGTGCAAATATTTGTTTAAAATATACCATGCATCACATAAATATAAAATAAATTTTAATACTTTAAGCATTACCTGTCTATACATAAAAGAGAAAAAAATCAATGTGAGTTACATAGCATTTGTGGTGACATGAAAAAATACGTGACATTTATCAAAATTAAACATGGTTCAAATTAAATAGACATTAGCGTTTGTTCTCAGTTACATGAAATACCCACAATCCTTAAAGGTTGTCCAAAATCAGCAAAGTGCTTACCATGTGAGCGCACCAAAAGCTATTTTTGTAACATTAATATTTATGAAGTACTTTGTATACTAGATAGAAAAATATGTACTCCTCAATATGTATTTAATATGCCTGACTTGTTTTCCTGATCACAGGGAATTTATCAATAAGTATAAATTTGTACAGAAAACATATACCAAACTGAAACTGAAGCCTATGTGTACAGAAATATTCTGGATATTATGATCAGGTATAATTTAAAAACAGACAAAACAAAAAAAAACACAAAAAAAAGTTCTGTACTGTTCTTGAGAATTTAGCATATTACCTTCAGATTTGTTACCAACTGTGCATTTTTAAATAGGTCCTTTAATTTTATAGTGTTGTGTCTGAGGCAGTTATTTATCATCAGTTAGTTGTCTTGCTTTCCAGGATTCTATGAGCTTAATTCAAATAGTTTTCACAACAAAGACTTTAAAAGTAATGAGTAATTATTAGTTATATCTTGTATACATCAGTATCCTGTTCTTTCTTCATTCTGACTACTATCAGATAACAAAGTAGGACAGTAAACATTGTGGTAATCTTGGCTATCAAAGCCACACTACAAAATGCTTTTATTGGTCTCAATGAGTTTACAGTATACAACTTCAAATGATATGTCACTGTGTTTTCTTGTGCTGTTAACTTCTGCGTCAAACTTGGTCAAAAGAAGGAATTACTTCATAAAGGGAGATATTTGAAGATTTTTTAGGAGCTCCCAATTAGCAAAGTGGCATCCTGAAACACATTGCCTACTTGGCCTGCCTGTGTATGCATATTTCTTTTCTGCTCCATCTTTTATAACTACTTTATTCATCAGTAAGATGACCAAGAAGGTAAACAACATAGACATTCTTCGTGAATTTCAAATGGCAGATGTTTTAGTAGGGTTTCCAAAATGATACAGTATTATGGTTAAAGTTGTAACAACAGTCTCTTTATTGATTACTAATTTCAGGGCTTTCTATGTTTGTTCCAAGTTTAAAATGAACAAACAAGTTATTCTTAGAGGTGGAAATTGTGTGTGTGTGTATGTGTGTGTGTATACATATATGTAATTTGGAGATTTTTTTAAAATAACAGAATTGTCTTCATATGTATGTGCTGATGCTCTTAAAACTTTAATGTGTAATTTTAATTTTCATGACAATGTCTGCAAAAACTTTATATGAATATGTAAAAAATACAAATACTTGCTTTTTTTATTTTGAAAGAAAGATATGAAGATGTGTGCCCAACAGCTTGTTTTCATCTATGATTTCATGAGGACTTTTAATATACCATTACCATGCTTGCATGCATCCATGAGTTATAGGGCTTCTAATGCATATTGACAAGGTAAAGATGGAATAGCTCCAAAGAAAGTGTTTTAGTTTATCCTGTAAATAAAATATGGATGGATTGAAAAATCTTAAGGAGACTCTTCCAGAAGGAACTAGTAAGCCATCCATGTTCTGGGGATAATAGATTATTGAGATGATGCCTTTTATTCAGTGTGGTGATGCTTTGAAATGTTTCAAGGTCTGTGCAGTTGTCAATGGCAAGAGTACCTACCACCATCTCAAAGCTTGCTGTAGCATATTGGCTATCTCACACTCTTCTGCTGAATGGTATAATTGTTCAGATTTTTTAAAAAAGTAATTTAAATGTACGTGGTTATTTGGAGGTTTTAATTGTAAGTGAATGACAGTAACAAATCCTTGGTTAAGGCTGATATGTTTTCCTTAACTAAAGTCATTGTGCCTACATTATACACTGTATCCTATTTTGCACCTGTCTCTCATTAGTTCAACTTCTATATTTTATGATAATGTAGTTAGGCATAAGTTTTTAGTTGAGTATAAGACCAGTTAAAATACTGTATCTACATTTTGTTGGCTTAAACTATAACCTTGATGCTAGTTTATCCCCTTGGGGAGTGATATATATGTCAATACAGCATTTTTTGGTAGAATTTGATTAAAATCTAGAAAATCTGAGAAGTGCTCATTTCTGATGTGGCCTGACACATCATGGGCTTCTGGCACTATATCATGTGCTTGGACTTTGTTAGAATGGTTGCAAAGAAAATTAGAGTATATGAAATCAGTGAAGGGGTTGAGATAATACATTATGTCTGTGTAACATAAATCAAGTTTTAAATTATTTTTTATGAAATCAATAAAGATGATTTAATTCTTTCAAAGTAAATTGTGTAATTTTATGAGAAAGCAGCTATTAAAATACAGTGATTGAAGTCTATATGGCAATTTATATTCTATATTCAGTTTTCCATTCTGCATAATAAATTCAATAAATATATTAATTAGAAAATAAATTAAGACCATCTTTCTTTTGTTGCTTTTTTAAAATGTTCAATTTATTTAAGCCTAAGGATGTGTAAATTATACAGGGCATGGCCTCATTAGTAACGTCAACAGGTACTGTGGAAATCACAGAACACATCTAGGAATGTATGACAGTAATATTAATCTTTAATATTTTTGCATGATTTGTACATTGACATTGTATGAAATGAACACAGTTAATTTTTTTTGTTGTTGCTATTGTTATTTTTGTTGCATCCAAAGAGCTGGGGAGAAAATATATTAAGAATGTATTTATAATCACTATTTTGAAATAAAGTAAAAAAAACATATTGTATTGTTTTTACACTGATTCGATTATTGGTATTTTAGTTTATTTTATAAGACAAAAATCAAGTAATGCTATAAAAGTTAAAGTAAATCACAGGAACTGTTTTGATGATTTTTGTTTGCTTTTAATAACATCAAAGTATTAGAGAGAATTTATTAAATGCCATTTTTTATTAAAGTATTAATAAAATTGTTTGTGACAATGGTATTTCTGCAGCCACAGTTTGTTAAATATATTTATATTTCCAATTTTCAGGAGAAATATAGCATAACCAAACTATTTTTTTCACCTAGATTTGAGGGTAAGACATAGAGGTTTAAATACTGTTTGTATTCAACTTAATTATAAATCTGTGTTAAGTGATTCTTTTCAAACATTTTTGCAATCTGTATTCCTTTCCACTGGCAACCTCTTTGGAGAAGAGTCATGTGGTGCCCAGATCAACATGGTTTGATTCTTGTTCATTCCTAATTAGTTGGAATCTGACACACTGCCCACAAGCAAATATAAAATTCAGTTTTAACTGCTGTTGAAATAGTTTTAGAAAAATTTCAGGACCCTTATAATTCATGGCCAGCTTGATTGTATACTGATAATCTACTTATTTATGGGATGCATTGTGATTTTTTTTCAAAAATGACCAAAAATATCAATCCCTTACTTTACCAGGGTTATTATGGTTGAGAAAAATAAGCCAGTAGCATTATGATTCATTTGAGGATAGCAAAGATTATAAATAGACTGTGTTGACCAATAAAGTGGATTTAAGACATGTTTCCTTATGGGAAGCAATACAAAGAGAGGAAAAAAGAATATAAATTAAGATTGTTGTAGCCTTAGGTCTGTACCTGGCTACAATGAAGATATGAGCAGTACAGGCAGCTTATACAAATACATTTGGACTAAATGTTTTACGTATCATAGTATATATATCATGAAATTGTGTGACTTATTTTAGTTCTTTATGAGTACTGAGCATGGGACATTGGGTCCTGCCACTCAGTAATGTGGACAAGTGGCATCAGATGGTTTGACACCATTTCCAGTGCTCATTCAATTAGTCACTATGGTCAGATGAACTGAACTAAAATATTCAGTTTGGGGCTTCACTTACTGGGAATTATTGACAACATATATCAAGTTCATCTGATAATTGTTAACCTTAATTTTTAGAGTTGCTGGGTATCTGTCCTTTCTTAAAAATATATGGGAGGTTAAATGAATTTTAATAACTTATTTTGTAGAAAACTTCCCTTAATCTAATTTCAAATTACATTTTCTTTTAGTTTCCACAGGTTGATAAAATTACATTTTAGAGGGGGAAATCAAGGAAAGCAAACTGAATTGTTTACCTTATATGAAACACTACTTTTAATTTTTAAAGGTTATCTTCAGCCTTTTGTTCTTATGTCTACAGAGGGTAAAGGAAGTGGGACTCTGAGACAACTACTTGAATACTTTGAGCCAATGGTTGCTTTGAGAATAAAACAACTCAATTTTTTAATCATAATTACTAGATCCACTGGCTACAGAAACTGGAACCAGTAGAGAATTACTCAGCCCTTCATATTAGTTTCCTTCTGTAGACACACTGACTAAATATAAATTCTGATGATTTTAATAATACATAAAAATGAGAAATTACTTATATAACTTAAAAAACTCATGAATAATGCCTTCAGAGAAATGATAGGAATATATAATGAAAAAAATATAAAATACCACTTTTAAATTAGCTATAGGAAGAAAATAGTCTAAAGTTCTTGAACAATATATTTCTCTTAGCTGGCAGTTCATACGTACTAGATAGTTTTATATGCTGCTGGTTAACACATCAAGAATGTTATGTTGTATAGTGGGTACTACTCATGGAAGCCTTTGAAATCTCAGTAAGCTCTGTTCTCCCTACTAAGAATTGCAATGTATATTTCAATAATTGTTCCATGTAAACTGAACCATTATGGTAAAATTCTGGAGTTGATATCAATCATTTTAATGCTGTTTTCACTAATAAAAGTCTTTTTTATAGGTCATATTTATAACCATCCATTGTGTTTATTAGCATGAAATTAGTAAGCTTAGCATCAAAAAGAAATGTAAATAATCTGGTTTTAGCTGATGCAATTGTTTATTAGTTTACATTATAGGCCAGGTCTATTTACCTACACATACACACACAAACACACAGACACACAGAGAAACAGTGAATTATACACAAAGAAAATTATTTAGTTGATGTAAACAAAATATTTCTTGACTACATAGCTTTTTCAAATCAAAGTAGGTGTTTAGGGCTGAAAATGATAATATAAATTGAAACTGTACCACTGTTTTATGTGTAGTAGAAAGTAGACACAATCCATTTCCCAGGACTTTCTTGGATTTCAGTAATGTTTGTTGCCTTGAAATTTGGTTTTGGTTTTCCTAATTTGTTAACTTTGTCATCATTATCATCCACACTCTATAAGCTTATTTAATGTATATGCAATTCCTAGGTAGCTAACTATGATGCAAATCAATGTTGCTACTACTCTTCACAAATATTATTCATAGAACCATGGAGGGAAATCTAGATCTACAATAAAGGACTGCAGTTTGAGAATTTGACTAGAAATTAAAAGAACATGATGGTTAAAAAGAGAAGAAGAAGAAAGATTCGATTGAGAATTACTGACTAAATATCTCTGTACCCAAGTGAAAATTGAATGGGTTAAAGGCAAGGGAGTATTAAGAGAGAAAAAAAAATGTTTGCTTATTAGATAGAACTCAGAATCTGATTACTGAATAAGAATCATGGTAAAAAAATCAAATCTTAGACATCATTTTCCTTACTGTCTCTCTGCTTTAATTTTTAAAATATGTATACTATCTGTAATCTAAGCTATATCAACACAACACTAGTAATTTATATGTTTTCAAAGAATTCAGTGGTCATTTAAAATAGCTAGTTGTCTTTTCACCCACCATGGAATTTTTTACCTGGAATGGCTTGTAGTCCTCCAGCCCACTGGTAACTACCAGTGTCATGTGGAAAAACTGCTCAAGACACAAACTATTGTCAAGAGAAGAGGGAGAGGCAGTCAAGAGAAACTAACCTCCCAAGTCCCCAAGTCCCCTGCTCCCAGAGCTTTAATTGATCAGAAACAGAACAAAGGTAACAGGATTACTACAGGAGAAGGGGATCAAGTGATAAGGAGATTAACAAGCACAAAGTGAAGGGCAATCTATAAATCTCTAAGCTAATTTTCTAAAGCCCATTCACATGCATTTGTTTGTGTTTGCAAAGGTCACTCACACAGTTTCTTAATGTTTGCATTCAAGATACCTATATCTCTGTGTTTGCAGCAGGGAAGCATAGTCACATCACCATTCACACTCAGGGCTTTTTAATTAAAGTTCCCCAATCCAAGTTATAGAGGGTCTAAAATCAGATAGGTGATTCCCTACAGTGACTGACATCATGGATTGACTGATTGTCAGGGCCTCCTGATAACATTTCTAGCCGTAAAATCAAGTAGGATTTGTGTTTAATAACGATAGATAAACCATACATATGCATATAATGAATTTTCATAGGGAGCAAAATAAATCAACATGAACATTTGGTTTTCTAATGCCATGATAAAAAGCAGGTCAGGCTTTTAGTTTGTTTGCAAAAATTGTGTTTCAGTACAAATTACCAAGTGTATATTTCAAAAGCTATTTCCTGCAAGAACCCCTAGGAAGCCATGTCTCTACCATGGGTTCCCTTGTTCCATAGCAGGATGTGTCATATTTTCCAAGTTCTCCCTGCTGGAAATCCTTCTCTTCCACTGGTATGAACAACTGACATCATCTATGGCACGAAGATATTTTTTCCACCATTATTTGGTGCGTAGTGGCAGTACATGCAAAAATTCTAGAATAATATGTCCAAGCATATATTTGTCATTGTAATTATATCATAACTTAAGAACATTTCAGTTGTATATATATATTCTATATTGCTACATTTGTTTTTATTTATTTTATTTTATTTTTTTAGCAAGAGAGGGCAGGGACATTCAGGGACAGATAGAGATAAAGGGAGAGAGATGATACATGTCAACTTGTTGTGGCACTTTAGTTGTTCATTTATTGCTTTCTCATATGTGCCTTGACTGGGAGCTTCAGCTAAGCCAAAGCCCTTGGGCTCAATTGGGTGACCTTGGGCTTCAAGTCAGTGACAATGGGGTCATATCTGAGATCCCACACTCAAGCCGGCTTCCCCATGCTCAAGCAAAGAGCCCACACTCAAACTGGTGACCTTGGGGTTTCAAACCTGGCTCCTAAGCATCCCAGGTCAATGCTCTATCTACTGCACCACTGCCTAGTTAGACACTATATTTGTCTTTATCTGCTGGTTATCTTCTAGACTACAACAACTACTAGATGTTTTAAAAGAGAAGGTAATCTCTATTTTGGAATCTCACAGTTATTTATAGGAAGAATCATGACATTTCTATATGTTCATTTTCTTCTGTACCTTGTAGAATTGTAGAAAGTTTAATACATTAAGTGACTGATTTAAAAGCAAGTCCTGCTGACACAAAAATAATTATAAGGAGATAGAGTGAGTTATCAGGAGAAAAGTCAACTTTAAGATTTTTCTTGTGTTTTAGATTCCCTTATATTGGAATTTGAGTGTAATACTTTACTTTTTGAGCTGGGCTCAAAGAAGTCAGTTTTCACTCTGAAATACCTGCAATAACTAAAGAAGTGAGTTATTATTGCTGAAATGTGGGTATGTATTTCATGTGTTGCCATAAAACATGGTTATTATTTTCTCATTGTACTCTATTTTATAAAATATTAATTTTCTCAGATTTGATACAGCTGCTGAAATGCTGCTGTATCAGTTCTCACCCTGAAACTTCACAAAGCATTTATATATATATATATATATATATGCTGGCACACAGAAATGTGTATTGGAGACAGGATAAAACCATCAGAATTAAGAGGAGAACTAGTGTCCTTACAGAAACAAAATGAAAAATTTATTAAAATCACATCATGCTAGATTCTTTTCCTTTTTGTAGGTTTCAGTATGTGCGTTGTAAAAGAAATAAGACTCAAATTCACAGACATTTCCACTCTTTGCCCAGTCATTTTGGTTGGCTAGACTGTGCTGTAATGTAGAATATGGACATTAACTAGGTTATTTAATCCCACATGTCTATTTTATTTCAGCTGCTCATTTGCATGCAATCACATTGAAGACAAGTTTGTAACATAATGTTCTTACTGTAGCCAGTAAGGCTGACTAAATGTTCTTTATTTCATTTAAAGGTTATAAGAATAGTGTTTAAGAACCATCATAGGATGATGGGAGTACACATAGTAACTGATTTTCCAAATCAGATCATTTAGTCCCAATTCCTTTTTTAAGAAAAAGAGCAGCTAGGGCTAGGGAGGGAAGGTAACCTGCCCTAGGTCAAATGACATATTATGGCCAATCTGGTCTATGGCCTGACTCACAGAATGATGTTATTTCCATTACACTGATCTATTTGAAAGTTATGGATTAGAGAAAAGGTCTGTTGGTGAGACTTTAAGGAGACATTCTCATGTAGCAGGCCATACCTGGAATGACAGGTATAGTTCTTTATCTATGGAAGTGTCCAAAGAGAGTGGATTTGACAAAGAGGGTGTATATTATTAAAAAAAAGATTTAATGCAAGCTTGGACTGATCTTGGAGGACACTTCCAACTCTAAGCTCCTAGTTTTCTCTGGTGTATACACTAAAGTAATTTATCAAGGAAGTCAAAATTATCAAATATGTATTTTGTCCCAAACATTTAAATATTAAATTTATAGTAGCTTAATTACAAATAGATAATATCCACTAGATATTAGAATAACAAATCAATAATCCAAAATATCAATTATTTATTAAGCATAATTTTAAAAAAGACATAAAGTTTCTTCTAATTTTGCATGTTTTCAATTTGTGTCAGCAATCCAAAAAGAATAGTCTCTAATGTTTAGTTTTGTAGAAAAGAACAAAAAACAACCTTCTTTGTACATTGTACTGAAGGTGGCACTCTAATAACAACCTCACACTGGAAATGATAAGGCATGCTTATATTATTTTAATCCTACCTTTCAGTTTTGAGGTTATTTCTTAATATTGGCATGTAGAACACAAAGGCTAATTTATTGTTAGATTACTTTCTCTAATTGGGGTTGAGTCTATTTTTTTATTTACCTCAGTTAGATAGAATTTAAATTTATTCTAAAGAATTTTAGCTCAGGTTATAGCTCAACAGACTATATTAAGAAGAGTAAATACAAATTATCTGAAATATTAAAAAATGCTGTCAGAAATTCCTATTTGAATTTCATACATACAAACAAAACTTTTTATTAAAAAAGAGGGGGGAGCCCTACAGACTTCAAGGGATTTGGATTGTTTATTTGTTTATTTTGGGTTTTGTTAGTTATTAACATTTCTGAGTACATGCAAGATCACTCTAAAATATAATTGCAAATTTCTTTTTTTTCCATTTTATTGATTTTATTGGGATGACAGTGGTTAACAAAATTATTCAGGTTTCAGGTTCACAATTCTACAATACATCATCTCTACAGTGTATGTGTTTTCACAACCCCAAGTCAATTCTCTGTCCATCACCATTTATCCCCATCTACCTCCCCCACTCCTATTTAATGGCAATCACTACACTGTTGACAGTATTTATGACTTTTTCCTTTATTTCTTATTCCTTCCACCCTCGACTCAGAACCACGCCTCCAAAATTTGTTATTCTACTCTCTGTCTATGAATCTGTCTTTATTTTGCTTGTTTGTTCATTAGGTTCCATATATGAGTGAAATATGATATTTGACTTTCTCAGGCTTAATTCACTTAGCATAATGCTCTCTAGTTATATCCATGCTGCCAGAGAGGGTAAAATTTCCTTCTTTTTTACAGATGATTAGTATTTCATTGTATAAATACACCACAGTTCTTTTATCCACTCACCTACTAATGGGCACTTGGACTGTTTCTAAATCATGTCTCTTGTAAATAATGCTGCATGAACATAGGGGTGCATATATTCTCCTGAATTAGTGTTTCAGGTTTCTTCGGGTTTATTGCCAGAAGTGGAATCGCTGGATCATAAGGCAGTTCAATTAAAAAAAATTTTTTTTGAGGAAACTCTACTGTTTTCCACAGTGGCTGAATTTCCACCAACAGTGCATAAGGGTTTGTTTTTATTCCATATCCTTGCCAGCAATTGTTGTTTGTTGATTTATTAATGATAGCCATTCTGACAGGTGTGAGGTGATATCTCACTGTGGTTTTAATTTTCATTTTTCTGGAGATTAGTAATGTTCAGCATCTTATCGTGCTTATTGAACATCTGTATGACTTCCTTGGTAAAGTTTCTGTTCAGGTCCTTTGCCCGTTTTTAATTGGATTATTTGTTTTTTTGGTGTTAAGTTGTTTGATTTTTTTTTTTTTGTATTTTTCTGAAGCTGAAAACGGGGAGAGACAGTCAGACAGACTCCCGCATGCTCCCAACCGGGATCCACCCGGCACGCCCACCAGGGGCCACGCTCTGCCCACCAGGGGGCGATGCTCTGCCCCTCCGGGGCATCGCTCTGCCTCGACCAGAGCCACTCCAGCGCCTGGGGCAGAGGCCAAGGAGCCATCCCCAGTGCCCGGGCCATCTTTGCTCCAATGGAGCCTTGGCTGCAGAAGGGGAAGAGAGAGACAGAGAGGAAGGAGGGGGGGTGGAGAAGCATATGGGCGCTTCACCTGTGTTCCCTGGCTGGGAATAGAACCCGGGTCCCCCACACACCAAGCCGACACTCTACTGCTGAGCCAACCGGCCAGGGTCAAGTTGTTTGATTTTTTATAGTAAATTTTAGGTCTTAGCCTCTTAGCATATTTATATTTGGTGAATATGTTCTTCCACTCAGTGTGTTTTCTTTTTTATTTTGTTGATGGTTTTCTTTGCTGTGCATTTGATATTCCTTCCCCAAAGTAACTACTGTGCCTTCACTGACTGTTGGTCAAATAAGTTTGTAAATATGATATATATGTTTGCTCACTTATAGTTTGCATTGGGTGTGGGGGACAGGCTGTAAGCAGGCAGGGTCATTATAGCCTAAGGCTTAGTTGTAAGACTAAGCCTTTCCCATCCTAAATGACTTTGTATCAGAGACTTCCTTTTTTGTATATGGGATTAAGGTTTTGATTTCTATACTATAAAGGAGAGCAGAGGAAGACCAGGTGGAGGAGAGGAGAAGCAGCCCAGATGGCGGAGTACTGAAGGAGAAGCCAGTTTGTGCAGAGTTTGTGCAGAGAGAAGGAGATGAGAAACAGAGGTGAATAAGGCTGGTGAGGTACAAACCTTAGATTCTAGGAAATTTGGATAAGTCAGTGGGTTTGGGAGCCCTGATGGAAAGGGAAGTGTTTTCCCACTGTGTGTATTTCTTGCCTGCCAGGTGCAAACTAGTATTCAAGCTAATTACCCACCAGTTCTTGGCTCTGTTTTTTCACTACCATCTGTCTGAATCAAATATGAACCTGCACAGGCCAGGCAGCTAGGATGGTGGCCATGGCTACTGGCTTTATACTGACACACTTAATCACAGAGTATTCCTGCAGGTATTACTCAGTAACTCATTCAAAATTAGCAGTTTTACACTTTGGAATCATACTTCACTTCTAAACAGTTGCAGCGTTCAATGTATTAATAACCTCTGCCTAATTAATTTTATTTTTAAGTAGAGAAGAATAGAAGGGAATAAATATATTTAGTTTGATTTGTTGCTGACATGTTAAAATGTTAGAATAAGGAATATGAAACCTCTGGCCTCACCTCTCTGTTTATCTATGTGTTCACTGAGGCCACCACTTTACCCTACCTGCTGTCTACACAGCCCCACAGCTCCTCACTCTCAAATCTTTTTACCATACCCCAGATTTAGAAAGCCACTGTACCTCACTTCATTGTGTTTATGTAGAGAAAACAAGTCCAGATGAAGTTTGAAGAGTTTTACTGAAGGAGGATATTTGTTAAATATGCCATCCGCATATGGCTGACACAAAGCATAGCAGACCGAAATCGTGTGCCCCGAGTATATTTCAGAGTCTAGTTATATACCTTTTGACTACATACAGGTTGGGGAAGGGCATGACAGCATGACAAGATTAACTTTTAACAAGATTTATGTTACATTTAACAAGATCAACATTTGACACAATTACATGAACAAGATCAACATTTGACAAAATTACAATAACAAGATTAACATTTGTCTTGGGGATTTACAAAGAATGTTAAAACTTTCAAGGTAATACAATCAAAGAGATTCACAAATCCTTTTAGTATCTATCTCTCCTCTTTGCCTGGAGCTGTGATGGCGAACCTTTTTACAAAAACCACCCACTTTTGCAGTGCTGGTCAACCTGGCCCCTCCTGCCCACTAGTGGGCATTCCACCTTTCATGGTGGGCCAATTGCGACACCATTTGGTTGCTTCACTACCACCCACCATGAAAGCTAGAATGCCCACTAGTGGGCAGGAGGGACCAGGTTGACCAGCACTGCAAAAGTGGGTAGTTTTTATCAAAAGGTTTGCCATCAAGGACCTAGAGGTACATGTTAATCTCAGGATTCCAGGAAGGTAGGGAGAGCTAAGATTAGTGTAGGGTGGTATGTAAATTTTGTCTCTTATTGAAAGTGAAAGGGAGTTCTTCAGGTAACCTTAGTCCTTTTAGAGAACTTAAAACCAAATGACCCTAGATATCCTTGTAAATCAGGAGACTTCTATATTATTTTTTCTCCATTTTCCAAAGATAAGACAAGAAAGCCTGATCTTTTCCTCCTAGAATATCAATACTAATTTTGCAGCTTTTTGGTCCCTTACAACATTCCTTACTGGTTTTATGTCCTAAGTCAAATCTTTGCCTTAATTTACTGAAAAGCATGAGGCTGTTGTGTAGGGATATTAACTTATAACATGTAACAGATATTTAACAGACAGCATTAATAGCAAAACAGTTCACTAAAGAAACAAATATTACTAATCAATTTCTTATAAACTGCACAAACCTTTTGCAATTTACATAGAACTAATTGGCTTTTATAACAATTTATTTTTAGTTAGAACTCTTAATTTTAAAAACTTTAACCTTTAGTGACAATTAAGTTGACTTTTGTTTTACCCTAGTTTTCCTTTTCTCCAAAATCTGATTAAAAAAAGAGTCCTTAGTGAGTTTCTTCATTTTTTAGCCTTTAGTAGACCAACCAGCTTTCGGTTTATGGTTGGAGTAAGGCATGCTATCCACCTTGGCAGCAGTGAGAGTCAGGATCATGGTGATGTACTGGATCTTTTGGCAATGCTGGAAGCGCCTCTGGGACAGTCTTTTGAATAGTCTGCTGTGTAACCTGTAAATCCTGCAAGTACTTAAGGAAGGTATGGTTACATTTCCTTTATGATTTGATTCATACAATCTATTTGTCCTAAACTTTTTGGGGCTTCAATTACATTTGAAATGTAATTTCAAATTAGCTTCTAATTAATATTGGGTCCCTTTCTTACTAGCTGTGAGACTTTGGACTCAAATGTAGGTCTTTCATTAGAATGGGCAAGCCAAACATGGAAAGAATTCTATATAGTAACTTTCTAACAATTGTCACTGTGACCCCACTTCTAGTAGGGGAAGCTGCTATCTATTTGTCAATTATTTTATTAAAGTCTATTTCTAAATGTTTCCCTGGGAAAACTCCTTTTTCTCTGTTTCTATAATACCTTTATTTTGCTTGGTATTCACTTGGACATAAACTGAACTTTCAGATATTATATACCTTCTGTAATATATTCAATGTTTGGCTTTTCTAATTATCCCTTTCTTGTTGGAAAAATTTTTTTCTAATTGGTTTTTAATAAACCTTTGGTAATAAGGGTCCCAAGACCCCACTGTTTTTAGGTGGCATTTATTCATTTGAATTACTATGTTCTGATTTTGAGGTAGACTGGAAAAATATACAATTAACAGTAAAATTCAAATAACTAGTGTTAACAAATATTATAACAAATGTCTTAATACAATAAAGTAACTAAAGCTTATTAGATTATTAAATAAAACAAAGTTCTAACTAATACAACAGGATTCAAAATAAAAGTCTTACAGTCTCAAATGTTCTTAACATGTTAACGTAATTTCATTAAGTCCATGTTGACACCATTATTGCTCTATATTATTTTCAATTGTAATTCAATTTTATGTCAGTTTGAGAAATGTCCCAAAGAGTAGGAGTCACAAATGCAGGAAAAGTCTATAAGGCACTGGAGTTGTGGTCACATTCCACACTCTGTAGCTAAAGTCTATGTCCTAATGCTTACTGCTTTTAAATGGAATTAGATTGCAGCCAAATATAGGCATGGGGCATTGATACAACAGGAATAAAAAAGACACTATTCATTTAATAAAGCTACAGAAATAAGACTATCAATACGCACAATAGAGATCTTTGAGGGATGAATAAAACTCAAATATTCAGGTAAAGCATATAAATGGCCCTTGTGTTCACAAGAAATGAGATCAGTTTATCTGATACTTGGAAGAAATTCCCTAGGCTCATCCACGGTGACATGAGATGGGGTCAACAGCCCTGGGCACCTTTTTGCCTTCAGTATCAAGTCCTGGCATATTGGGCAATGTCAGGTCAAAGGTAGCTAGATCAGGGCTGGAAGAGACTGAACCCTCTGTCAGCAGAGCAAGGGGGCAGCTTACCTTTTCATGTCCCTTTTTCTCACAGCAAAGGCATGTACCCTGGTTGGGGTAAAAAAACCTGACAGGCTTTAGCTTAATGACCTTTCTTTCTACTCTTGAAGCAGGGCCCTGATGGAATCTATGAAGCCCCTTCGGGGTGCTGGAGCCTTTAAGGGAGTATGCCAAAAGCTGGTATTTTCCTGATCTCTTTTGGGCTCTATTTGCCTTTTCTGTTGCTCTCTTGTTCATTATAGACCTTAAAAGCCATGCTCAGAAGATCTTGCTGAGGGGTTTGAGAGCCCTTTTCTGTCTATATAAACTTCTGGAAAAAGACAAAAACAGTGTTATTAGCTGGATCAAATAAAAGAGGGTAGAAGTTTTGCAGGGGAAACAGGTTTAGAGTGTCCTTTAGAATTCCAGAGTCTCTCCGCTGTTGAATAATTCAGTACATTAACATTCAAAAGAAATTTTAACAATACTGTTTCAAAATGATAATAAACTAAACTTTACAAAAAATGACATTATCAACAATAATTACATATTTTCTAAATATTCAAACCAAGATTTTAACATCAGAGGGCTATCAAATAGCAAATAAAAAGAGAATTAACAAAAAGCCTTTGAAATAATATATACATTTTAACATGGAAAATATTTTTACACAACAAGGGAAACTTGGTACAAAAAGGAAGTCTTTTGGATTTGGTGGCTATATAATTCATATGCCTTATTATTAGTACAATTTTAGTAAACTTTACAATAAGAGGATTGTAAACTACTACCCCAATAAATTATTGACTGAGAAAAATAAGGAATGGTCAAAATGCATTCACTATTTCATAACTACTCAGCTGGCAAAGAGATATTTTCTTTTGACCCACAGTAATTTACACTATTAAGTCAACATGAAGGGTGGGATGCCTGGGCTTATTGGTGCCCAAGGGGGTACTGTTATGACTAAAGCAGTGTGTCTCCCCTGTGAATCCCATGCCTGTCATATTAGATAACAACCATGCCACATGAAGGAACAGGGGAAGGGTAGGGGAAACTTGGAGGGGACCCTACACCCACTTCAGTCCCACAGGAGATAGTCGGAACCCCTCTCCCAGTGCTAATTTTGTTCATTTTACACTTATTTTCCCTTCTATAACTTTCTACACATCAGTGGAGGGCAATAAGCCATTAATCCTAACCCATGGAGGACCCATGCAACCCCTATGTCCTAGGGATGGGAAGGGGTGAGGCAGCTGGATGGCCCAACTTTGATAATCCCATCCCCTATAATCCTGTTATTTATGATTCCATTACTCATTCTAGACTGTCCTGATAACCTCATCTCCTATAATCTTATTACTCATGATCCCATCACTCATTTTAGACTGTTTTGATAATTCCATTTTATAATCCTATTACTTATGATCCCATCACTTGCAATTCATTTCAAAGAACTGATAACTATCAATGTCCACACCCGTGGTTTGTTAATTTCTAAATTCTTTTACCTAATCTTGTTCTCTTTTTTTCTAAGATATTTCTAAAGCAAGGTTCTAATCTTTAATGCTATTCCTACCCTGTATTTTCCAAATAGGTAAAACTGAGACTAGTTTCTATTCTATCCTTTCTCTAGTAACTTCACCCTTAGTTATCCCCGCCAGTTTACTCTAGCACCCTTCCTCCACTGTTCTGCACACAGCATATCATGGCCCTATTTTCTGCTCTTTTCTCACCCAAACTGCTTACTTGTCAGCCCTTCACCCCAGAGACTAGGGAAACACTTCAAACTGTCCAGAGAAAACGCAGGAATTAGCACACTAATAAAAAGCAAGAAAGATAAGACAGATAATTAACTAGCACCCGGAATAAAGAGTGTTTGACTATAGAGAACACAAGACAAGAAGTAGGAACCAACAGAAAAGAATAATTTCTTCAGGGGTGAAGTCAAGTAGAGTGCCCTGAAGCTAGAGGTCTTTGGATCCAAGAAAAAAGATTTTATATTTTTCAGACTTGTTTTACAAATGTTCTTTTACTTTTGCCCAGAGATTTCTAATTTTGCATGCAAAAATTCAGTTCAGGCCTTAAAAACAGACACAGTTACACATTAAACAAAGACTTCACATATACAAATTATAAATCAAGAAATTTAAATCAGTGCACTTCATTTATTCCAATTACAATCTTACTAGAGATATTTTCTGACAAAGAGACAAAACACATAACCACACAGCTCAATAGATAAAGGAAGGGGCTCCATGTTCAGGGGCTTCTCAGGTGTTCTCCGAGCCGTGTTGCTGGAACTTAGACTTAGGCAGCAGAGATTCCCACTCACACCACACAGCTCAGGGGTTTCAAACAAAAACAAGGAAAGCAAAGAATAAGATCTTGAACACCACCAAATATAATGTGGCACCACCAAATGTCCCTACTCAGGTTTTTTTTCTATGGGAGCATAACACAACTAGCTGCCTCTGGAAGTTTGGGGTCTCTACTCAGTTCCCTTTAATTATCTTTCTAGAGAGATGTATCAATACAAATGTGCAAATACAAACAGATGTCTCTGAAAGCCTGAGGCAAAACTGATGGACCTGGTCACTTCACCTCCTCCCAATTGTATTTTCAGAGTACAACTAAATGTGCAAACACAAAACCGAGATAGAAGCTGATGGACCTGGTCACTTCAGCTCCTACTAATTGTCTTTCCAGAGTACAGCTAAATAAATCCCAGAGAATCCTAATCAGGACCAAAGGACCTCCTACCAATGTCTTGGTCTTTGAAGAGTCCACAGCTGGACTAGTTTCAACTCAGTAATACCAGAAAGCTGGCTTTACCTATATACCTCTGAAGTTTCAACTCAGTAAAGCAGATGATTTGTTCTACTTACACCACTGGAGTTCCACATCTCCAGAGTCACAACTCAGCAAAACAAAAGATCTACCTTACCTAAAAATTACTGGAGTTTCAGCTCAGCAAAGCAGGTTTGAAGGCCATACCTACACCACCAGAGTTCCACATCTCCAGAGTCACAAATCAGCAAAGCCCCCAAATTACCTACATTCTAGTCCCAAACAAATTTGGCCAGTATCAATCCCAAACAGAAAAGTGAAAGCAAGAGTTTAGTGGAAAGCCAGAATTCAGTCAAGCAAAAACAGTTGTTTTACCTACCTCCTTGATTTCTCTGCCGAATTGTCCAAATTGTCGAATTTGGGAACTGGGAGACATCTGCCAAGGAATGGTCTGGACCCCACAGGAAGACTAGGAGCCCTGAAAAAGTCTCAGGTGGTGTGCATCTCCACGAGATTCAAGCAAGGCTGGGCAGCTCCCTGGAGAGACCAGCTGATTCGGGTGTCTCTACCCAGTGACGTGAAACATCAGATCCTGGACAAGCCCCCAAATGTTATAAAGTATCGTATCCCAGATTCTGAAAGGCATTGTACCTCATTCCATCAGGTTTATGTAGAGACACCAAGTCCAGATGAAGTTTGAAGAGTTTTATTGAAGGAGGAGATTTGTTAAATATGCCGGCCACATATGGCTGACACGGGGCATAGCAGACTCAAATCATGCACCAGGAGTATATTTCAGAGGCTGGTTATATACCCTTTGGCTACATACAGGTTTGGGGGGCATGACAGCATGACAAGATTAACATTTAACAAGATTTATGTTACATTTAACAAAATTAATATTTGACAAGTTACATGAACAAGATGAACATTTGACAAGATTACAATAACAAGATTAACATTTGTCAAGGGATTTACAAAGAATGTTAAAACTTTCAAGGTAATGCAATCAAAGACATTCACAAATCTTTTTAGTATCTATCTCTCCTCCTTTGCCTAGAGCTGTGATGGCGAACCTTTTTATAAAAACTGCACACTTTTGCAGTGCTGGTCAACCTGGTCTCTACTGCTCACTAATGGGTGTTCCAGCTTTCATGGTGGGCCAATTGCAATGCCGTTTGGTTGCTCCACTATCGCCCACTATGAAAGCTAGAATGCCCACTAGTGAGCAGGAGGAACCAGGTTGACCAGCTCTGCAAAAGTGGGTAGTTTTTATAAAAAGGTTCACCATCATGGCCTTCGGCTATAACAACCCTGCCTGCTTACAGCCTGTCCCCCACACCCAATGCAAACTATAAGTGAGAAAACATATATATCATATTTACAAACTTATTTGACCACATTCTACCCCTTTTGCTCACTTCACAATGTAAAGCACAGGTATTCCTGCACAAGGAAATTAGGTACATCACACAAATTACAACATGACAAATCATACAATTTCAACAATTACAAATGTACATTTCACCAATCTCTTGAGCACTTTGCCAAAAGCGCAAAATGTCCTTGGACTTCTTTCTAGCCATGGGAAAAGCTTCCTGAGACAGGGGGAAGGCCTCTAGCAAAGCCTCCCCCCACTCCCATCAGGATATTTCACATTGTCCAAAATCCATAAGTCCATCCAACAAAGGAGCCAGGACCCACTCTGTTTGTAGTCCACACACATGGGACCTCAGCCACCCCCTTCATCCCTGCCATCCTGGCAGGTCTTACACTGTCCCAAGGAAGAGCACGTGGCAATGACTGTCAGCATTTCCATTTCTGCTCTGGAGAACATGATGGCATCCATCCCTATTTCCCAAAATTACAGACCTACCAGGGGCGTAGTAGGTACTCCTTGCTGCTGTATTCTCACCTTCTGGAGACCGTGTATCATAACTCCAGCCAAATTCTCCCCATCCTCCAAAGAGGAAGAGAAAATGCCAGCTCCCACTGCCAGGCTCGGGCCCTGGGCCGCCACCGTCTTATGCTCTGTGGGCCTTGCAGCAGCTCCTTCCACTGCTCGGTTTGCAGGTCCCAGGCAGCCTCTTCCACAGCCTCTTCACACATGGCTGTAAAAGTCAGCCAGCCTATGGCCCCTGAAAGGACAGCCATGGGGAACCATAACAGCACCCAGTCCTCTATTCTATTGCTCAAAGGTGGTGGTGGCTCCATACCGATCTGTATCAAATTCTGCCACAGACTATGCCAAATGTAAAGCCAGTAGCCATGGCCACCATCACAACTGCCTGGCCTGTACAGGTTCGCATTTGATTCGGACAGACAGTAATAAAACAACAGAGCCAAGAACTGGTGGGCCATTTGCTTTAATCCTAGCTTGCAACCAGTGGGCAAGAAATACAAAACAGTGGGAAAACATTTCCCTTTCCATTCAAGGCTCCCCAAACCACTGACTTATCTAAGTTTCCTAGAATCAAAGGTTTGTACCTCACCAGCCTTATTCACCTCTGTTCCCCATCTCCTTCTCTCTGCACAAACTGGCTTCTCCTTCAGCATTCTGCCATCTTGGTTGCTTCTCCTCTCCTCCACGTGGCCTTTCTCTTTTCTCCTCTATCACGGGCTCCTCTGCCCCATTTTATAGTGTAAAAATCAAAACGGAAGTCTCTGATACAAATTCACTTATCTGAGGCCTAATGGGATTGCTAATGAGAGTGCACCACCCTCTATCATGCAACAGTCAAGGATTTGGGGAAAAGCATAATCTTAAAACTAAGCCTTAGGCTATAATGACCCTGCCTGCTTACAGCCTGTCCCCACACCCAATGCAAACTATAAGCGAGCAAACATATATATCATTTTTACAAACTTATTTGACCAACACAGTAGAAAATGAGGTGCTTTGGGCTCAGATTCTGGACTAAACCCGAGGTCCAGAGGTTTTTTTTAAGAGATAGCCTAGAGGTATTTTCTTGGGGTTGGCTGACTGAGAGTTCCCCAAGTGTGTTGGGTAAGAATCTAACAGTCTACAAGGAGGGAACGAACAAGGCAGGAGTCTCCACTGTCTTAGGCCCACTGGAAATGGAGGCTGACTGTTTTCCAGGTATCCCTATATGGCATTTGTGAAGCCGGTATCCACGGCCAGCATAACAGCAGCATGGCTCATGCAGGTTCGCATTGGATTCTGATAATTGGTAAAGAAACAACGGAGCTGAAAATTGGTGGGCCATCATTTTAATCCTAGCTTGCACCTGGCAGGCAAGTAAAAACACACACTGGGGTCCAAAACCCACTCATTCAGTGCTCACAAAGCTACTGACTTATCCGAGTTTCCTGGAATCAAAGGTTTCTAGCTCACTAGACTTATTCACCTCTGTTCCCCATCTCCTTCCTTCTCCCTGCACAAAATCTGCACAAACTGGCTTCTCACTTAGCACTCCACCATCTTGGCTACTTCTTCTTGCCTCCTCCATGTGGCCTTTCTCTGCTCTCCGCTCTCTATTGCTAATCTCAGGAACCGAGAGAGCAAGCTCCCATTCTGCCCCCATTTTAAAGTGTAGAAATCAAAACCTTTAATCCAATATACAAAATAGGGAAGTCTCTAATACAAAGTCGTTTATCTGGGGCATGATGGGATTGCACCACCCCACATCAAAAAGGATGGGAAAGGCTTAGTCTGAAAACCAAGCCCCAGGCTACAAGCATCTTGCCTGCCCACAGCCCGCTCCCAACACACATTAATATCACCTGGGCCACAGGCTTCCATGTGGGCAGCGCCATCTTTAACAAAGTGAGCATAATATATTTTATCTGCCCAACAGCATTCTAGCCAAGGAAAATGCCTCACAAATGCCTGGAACCCCTCCTGATAATGTTGGATTTTTGGAACCATCCTAGATGGTGGAATGAGAGATGCAGGAGAGTTTGGAAAGCTCCCACTTAGAGAACTGCTAGATTCACTCAACCCAAAGTGATTTTTGTCTGGTGTGGATGTGGTGAGGCAAAATGTCAGGGTGGTAGTTATCCTGGTGTCTGGTTTTTGGTTCATCTCCATGCAGGAAAAGGGTCTTTTCACTCTGTGTGGGTTCAGGAGGCATGGCCAGAATGTGGGGGGAGCTAGTCCTGCAACTCCATGGGCAAGGGAGGCAGGATCCATGGTTAAGCCTGAGACAAGATGCTGCTGCTCCATGCTCCCTGGGTTGCAAACCTCACCCTTCCCAGGGTCAGGGTTAGACCTTCAACTTGTCTCTGGCACACACACTTCCTGGGTTTCAGCACCAGAATGAAAGGCAGAAACTGTGGGCTGAACCAATAACACAAGGCTGGTGTGTTCACAAAGGAAAATTTATTTTAAAAACACCTGGGTGAAAGTGGGCTGAAATCAGAAAAGGTTATCAGCCCTGAGGGAGGGTTGGGGCAGGGATTACAATATAAGGATTCCTCAAAGGGCCTTGGGCAAAGGCAACTGCAAGATTGCTTTTTCTGTTTGTAGTTGGGAGTGGTGCCACAGTTCCTCAAAATTATCTGTACCTAATTCAGTCCTTCCATTATCAGCATTGTTGGGCACATAAAATGTATTATGCTCACTTTGTTAAAGATGACGCTGCCCAAGTGGAGGCCGTTGCCCAGGTGATATTAATGTGTGTCTCTGTGGGCTGTGGGCAGGCAGGATTCTTGTAGCCTGGGGCTTGGTTTTAGGATTAAGCCTTTCCCACCCTTTTGGATGTGGGATGGTGCAATCCCATTATGTCTTTGATAAGTGACTTTGTATTAGAGACTTCTCTATTTTGTATATTGGATTCAAGGTTTTGATTTCTACACTATAAAATGGGGGCAGAACAGGAGCTTGCTCTCTTGGTTCTTGAGATTATCATTAGAGGAGAGAGCAGAGCAGAGAGCAGAGAGAGGCCACGTGGAGGAGGCCAGGAGAAGCAGCCAAGATGGCGGAGTGTTGAGTGAGAGGCCAAGTTTGTACAGAGTTTACGCAGGGAGAAGGAAGGAAATGGGGAACAGAGGTGAATAAGTCTGGTGAGCTAGAAACCTTTGATTCTAGGAAACTCGGATAAGTCAGTAGCTTTGTTTGCACTGAATGTGAGTGGGTTTTGGACCCCAGTGTGTGTTTTTACTTGCCCGCCGGGTGCAAGCTAGGATTAAAAATGATGGCTCATCAGTTTTTGGCTCCATTGTTTCTTTACCAACTGTCTGAATCCAATGCGAACCTGCATGGGCCAGGCTGCTGTGATGGTGTCCCTGGCTACTGCCTTTATAAGCATCCAGATGCAATGGAGGTCTGAGCCAGATTACTGAGTGAGCGTGTTCTTTCTTCTTGAAGCCTGCATTATTCTTAGAAAGATGGTGGCTAAGTAGCCATTTGACCTATTACTTTCCTTAATTTAACATTATGTGTATTGGAGTGAGGAGAAGAGGGGAAGGAGTTACCTAAAGCTCACCTGTGGAAATTACATTTAAATTAAAGCCCTGAAGGGTGGGTTCAAATTAGTTTTTAAAGACTGGGGCTAAGGAAAGGCATGTGAAGCTAAGGGAACATCATAGGCTAATATTCCAAGCACAATTAGCTCATGATGTGCTGCTGGTGAGGTAGGTAGGGGCTACACCAGGGGTTGGCTGACTTGTTCTGCAAAGGGTCAGATGGAAAATACTTGAGGCTTTGTGGGCCATACATGATCTTTGTTACAAGTAGTCAATTATTCTATTGTAGCATGAAAGTAGCCATAAATAGTAAGTAAACAAATGGGTGTGGCTGTGTGTTGATAAAACTTTATTAACAAAAAAAATAGCTTTGGGATGGATTTGGTCAATAAACCATCATTGCTGACCCCACTCCTAGGCTATAATATAAAGAGCCTGGTAAGATTTTGACTTCAAGGTGCTTTGGGAAGTCAAGGAATACTTTAAAAAGCAGGAAGGTAACATGATTAGGTTTAACACATGCTTCTGACTGTCATGTTGAGAATGAACTAGAGGGAAAGAAGAGTGGAATAGAAGTGTGGGAAACCAGAAAGGAAACTCTTGCAGCAATATTGAAAGAAAAAAAATTGATCTAAGTACATAATCATGAGCTATCTTTAGAATCTATACTCTAAAATTCTTGCCAGTAGACAGGATATGAGGGTCAAGATTTACTTAAACTTAAGGAGTATCCTCATTGATTGCTTTCTCATATGTGCATTGACCGGTGCACTACGGCAGACTGAGTGATCCATTGCTGGAGCTAGTGACCTTGGGCTCAAGTTGGCAAGCTTTGCTCAAATCAGATCAACCCATGCTCAAGCTGGTGACCTCAGGGTCTCAAACCTGGGTCTCCGCGGCCCAGTCCGACACTCTGTCCACTGTGCCACCACCTGGTCAGGCTTTATTCTGTTTATTTTAATCCAAACATGTTTTATGACTGACTTCACTATTAGCTGAACTAACTTAGCAGTTGAATTGGCATTTTGTGATTTGAGGATATTTATTTGCTTTTCAAAGAGCTGTTTTGGTAAAGTCAGTACTAAAATAATTTAATTTTTTCAATAGTCTAATTTGTAGAGATGTTATATAGAAACAACCACACACAGCTTCTTTGGGTTCTACTCCTACCAGGTTCAATGATATGCATCAGTTCTGAATATCTGCCAAGCAATTCTTAGACACAGAATATGATTTTATTTTTATCATATATATATATATATATATATATATATATATATATATATATATATATATATTTGGCTCTGTTTGTAGCTAAACAGGGTTTTAGGTATGTCCTATAGCTACAGAAGATGAAAGTGAGCTGGATCAGAAATAGTGTGTATAGATGCTTGTTATAAAATGTATACTTTGACTTCTTAAGTTGTGCTACATGACAAGCCTCTTTTAGAAACATTAAAAGGATCTGTTCTATTTAATTTTTAATTTATTAGTGAAGGACTGCAATTTTTATGAATTAAGTAGACTACATTTATAATTTCTGACATTTTTACCTCTATTTAAAAAATAATGGGAAGAAAAAATGTAGAATATTAGATTTATGAAAATGCATTATCTGATCAGGAACCATGCTTATTACCAGTTGTCAAAGAAAATCTTAAAATATTTAATGGCTAAATTGAGCTGTAAAGACATATCACACCTTTTTATAGAAATTTACCTTCATTTGGTTCTTAGATCTTACCCTACTGCAGCACGAACCAACAAAACCAGGGAAAAACAGAATATTTGGAAGAAAGGACACCAATTCAGGAAGCAAGACACTCAGCTCGATCACTTATTGGCTTTCTGACTTTGGGCAAGTCACTCTTTCATGCTAAGTTTTCATTTTCCTACTTGTATAATGATTGGTAGGATCAAACTAGATCGGAGTTTCTGATTGCCTTGTAATTCATGTCTACTCCATGTCCATAAAATTCAGTTTAGCTCCAGTTAGTACAATCCAACAGTGTTGAGAGGCATCATATTATAATATAATATTGTAAAAAATAATATAGACAAAATAAACAAGAATTTGTCTTTAGGTCTCTATCCACTATCTATATAACCTTCAATAAATCAATTCACTTTTCTGAGCTTTAGTTTTGTATCTATAAAAAGGGGATAATAATTCATAACTTTCATAATTGTCAAAATTAAATGAGGTAATGAGTATCTTGAATTATGCTGTTTGTTGTCTTAGACAATGTTTGAAAATACAAAGAAGAATCTTACCCTGCTTACCCTTACCTTAGGTGATTACAGGATGAGAAAAACATCAAGTAAACAATAAACTTAGATGCAGTGCAGTCTGGAAGCCACAAAGGTAATTATATACCAAGTGATTTGAGAATAACAAAGAACAGGAGGGCAATTTCCACTTGAAGAATCTGAGAAAGGCGCATGTATCCTTTTGATGACAATTTGCTGAGCACCTGCCTTGTGCTGAGCATGTGAATAAAGAGGTATATAAGAATAAACACCTGTATTTCAAGTGTTCATAAAACCAGTGAAGTTATTCTTAATTTTTTTTTCATATACTCTATAAAGCTGATGAAAGTAAGAACTCTATCACCAGAAATATGGGCACTTAATTATACATTCAAGTTTGGAGAGTTCAAGAACCCTGTGGAAGTTCATTCTTATACCTGTTGGGTCCTCTGACTCCAGATGAAAAATTTCTGATTTAGTTAGAAGCTTTTTAAAAGAGGTGACATTTTAGGTTCTGTCTAAAGACATATGGCTAGAATTTCAAATGTTATGGAATAACAGTCTTCTTGGTCTTTGAACACATCTTCTGCAATTCTATGGCTCTTACTGACCACTTGCTTCTGCACATTTGTTGGATTAGAAAAAAATGCTTATTTTCTGTTTTGTTGCCTTACTTAACACTTGTTACCTGCATGTTCCTTGACTCCTGGGTGCTTGCCTGGCTACTAATTCCAAAGTGCTCTTCATGTACCTTTGCTAACTTAGTCTGCCACCCTCCATGTAGGCACCCATGACCCCATACTTGGTCCCTACTCTTCATTGCTGTCAATGTCTTTATTCTCCAATCTTGTTTCCTATGCTCTCTCTCTGATCCACTGCCAGCAAAAGGCTCAATGGAGCAAGTGGATATATAGTGAAGAGGTATCTAGGAGTGAAGGCCTTCCTCAGATCCAATACCTACTCTCAATAAGGCAGGTTGGACTACCTATTTTGCTTTTTCACTGCCTTAATTGTTGTCCTTTGATTTAATCTCATATCTATATATAAATTTCAGTTTCACAGAGTAGACTGGCTGCCATAACAAATGACTTCCAAACTTCAGTGTGGTTCCCAGTAAAGTTTATTTCTAGTGTACCTTTCAGTCCAATGCATGTAGACAGAGAGGAGTCTCAGCTTTAAGCAGTTCTTTGAGTCCAAGACTAACCATGTTCAACACATTGTTCTCAAGATTGCTCTGAGAATTGGTTTCTAGATGTCAAAAAGAAAATAGAATCAGTGGTGGTGGTGGGAATTCTGGAAGGAAGTAACATGCATCATCTTCCACTGGCCACAATACAGCACATGGCCTCACCAAATATCATCAGGAGGCTAGAAAAAGCAGTATAGTTGTGTGCTCACAAGAAAACTGCAAAGAACATAGTGAACACATAATATCATCTCTGCTATTCATGGCCATTATCTCATTTACAGCTTCTAGGAACTCTAGGAAGTATATGATAAATGAGGGAACGGGACCTGAAAAATGAAGTGATTTGCCCAAAGCCACACAACTTGTAAGTGGAAGAATCTACAGTCAAACTCGGGCCACCTGCTCCAATGCTCAAATTCCTTTTATACAACATGACCTGTAGGTTATACTAAAATATAATCTGAGTGTCAGAGAAGAGTTCTTAAAGAAAATTATATGGAAGTAAAATCTGGGGACAATTTGCATAATAAATATTTGAAGGAGCTCATAAAAATGCAAATTCCTTGATCCCAACCTATACCTACTCACTGATTTATCATTTGGAGAATAAATTAGATAATTTGCTTATGATTTTTTGTATGTGTGATAGTTTGAGAACTCTCTGCTGTAGGACTTCACTTGATTTTTACCAACATGTTTAAAACAAATTAAAAATTCTTATAGAAAGCTGATTTTTCACTAGTTCATAATCTAGTCTCTTCTGAAAGACCACTTAACTGACATTGATAATAAAAGACCCAGTTATATTTTAATTTTAAAGACAAATGAGTTTCTTTCTTAAAATAGGCAAGTAGGGGTCAGAGTGAGTAAAGGTCTATAGCAAAATTATTATTCAGTTGGAGAAATGATTAATTAAACTCTAGCTATCTTAACTGACAAAGTGACTAAAGACCTAAAGCAAATTCTATGTTAATTCAAGTAAGAGTAATCTTAACTTCTCTTGAATTTAGAGCTTTATATTTAATTTTGAGATAATGTTTTAAATTGAAGATAATTTTAGAATCAGTTGAGAGGGTATGTTCTTTCCCTTGTCATGTTGCTGAAATATTAAATATAGATTTCATTCCACATCTGGCATAAATACTGCATGGTCTATGACATCAGTGGTATAAATATTTCATAATTAAGAAACAGATACAGCAAACACCTATCCAGTTTAATAAGCTTCTGAATTCATACCTTCCATTCTACCCCAAATATTTGAGAATGCAGATAAGCCTCCTAATTATATTTTATAATATTTCATTATAATGTAAAAATTATAAAAAGTATTTTACTTTTATGTAGAAATAACTATTAATTTGAGGAATCTTATGTAAGCTTTTAAGCCTTACAAAGTGTTATTTAGATAGTCAAAATGTTTGCTTTTTTCCCTTCAGTGTGGTTTTAGACACTAATTGTATGAATTCTAACTTTAGCCTTAAAAAATCTTTCTAGTAATCTAGCTAATATAATTTAGTGTGAATTATTTTACCCTTTACAAGAACCATTCATATAGAAATGCTGAATCATAAAATGGTAAGATATTACTTATGGCAGTGGCAATCACTAACAAGTTTCCTTGAATGTTCCTAACTTCTGCCTTAGTAGATATAGGTGCCTTGTTGGCACAATTACGTTCACACTGTGAGTGACAGAGGCTCGGTTTTTATCCTTCCTGAAAGAAGTATTTGATTGGACATCCTGAGCTTCAGAAAACTGAGAATAGAGTTTATTCGTAGATTGAAAGCTGAAAGCTCAATTTTCTCCCTCCCCCTGACTCTCATGAATGAAGCCCTAGTGTTTCCTCTCGGATTATAACAGATTAATGGTTATCAAAGATACTTGGGGATTGTCTTTATTATTTCAGGGCCTCCATTTGAGACTAGCAGTTCTTCACAAGCAGCCTCTCTCTCTCTCTCTCTCTCTCTCTTAGATTGATTTTATACGAACCAAGTTAAGGAAGGCATCAGATATGACTATGTATTTTGGCCAAGAAAAATGAATAGTGTTTCACCCAGCAAGGATAGATGAGAGTAATGGAGAGCTGAAGACCAGCAACAGCAAAATTCTGGAGGTGGGGGAGTGAATGGAACAGACAGGAAATGAGAAGGAGCCCTGATAAAAAGAGCTGAGCCATACAGGTGCAAATAAAGAATAAGGTTAGCGGTCCAATCTGAAAGCTCTCTAGTTCTTAATCTTGTGACTGACTTGTATCTAGGTCTACTCTTGTGAAGTCACATCCAAATATAAATATTGATATTTCAACAAACTTTAGATTTGAGTTCTATTCAGGTTTAGTTTATTTTAAACTTACTAAAATTTCAAGGGAGTATGGTTGGGAATTATACTGTAGGATAATATAATGGCTAAGAGCAGTTGTTTTAGAATTAGATTGTCTTGGGTTCAGATAATGACTCTATTATTTACCAGGAGAGTAAACTAGAGCAATTAACTTAATATATCTGAGCCTCAGTTTCTCCATGTAAATGTAGGTAATAATAGAATTGTAATATCTATCTAATAAGGCTGTTACTGAGATTAAAAGTATCTATCTATAAATATATACATACATACATACATAAAAGCACCTTCATATATTGCTGGTCAAATAAGTTTGTAAATATGATATATAGGTTTGCTCACTTATAGTTTGCATTGGGTGTGGGGGACAGGCTGTAAGCTGGCAGGATTGTTATACCCTAAGGCATAGTTTTAAGACTAAGCCTTTCCCACCCTAAGTGACTTTGTATCACAGACTTCCTTGTTTGTATATTGGATTAAAGGTTTTGATTTCTACACTACAAAATGGGACAGACTGGGAGCTTGCTCTCTCTCTTGGTTCATGAGATTAGTATTAAAGAGGAGAGCAGAGAAAGGCCATGTGGAGGAAAGGATAAGCAGCCAAGATGGCAGAGTGCTGAAGGAAAAGCCAGTTAGTGCAGAGTTTGTGCAGGGAGAAGGAAGTAGATAGAGAACAGAGGTGAATAAGGCTGGTGAGGTAGAAAACTTTGATTCTAGGAAAGTCGGATAAGTCAATGGCTTTGGGAGCCTTGAATGGAAAGGGAAGTGTTTTACCACTGTGTGTCTTTCTTGCCTGCCAGGTACAAGCTAGAATAAAGATGATGGCCCCCCAGTTCTTGGCTCTGTTGTTTCATTACTGATTGTCCAAATCAAATGTGAACCTGCATGGGCCAGGCGGCTGTGATGGTGGCCGTGGCTACTGACTTTACATATATGCTTAACATAGTACGTGACACAACATAAACTCTCAAAAATGGCCTTTGAAGTCAAAGAAACAGATAAAATTACACTGGCCAAGTATGTTGAGTGAGATGAGAAGTGAGTCTAGGACAATAACTTGAGGATCATCAAGTCTGAGTCTAAATCTTAGTTCCATTCCATTGCTTATTAGCTAGCTCTATGACCTCTGGCAAGAGGCCCTGCTGGATATGAACTGCAAATGTTTATTGGCTTTAGCATTAAAGATAATATTGATGACTTTGGTGGAAACTTTTTCAGTGGAAAGGCAGGTATAGGAGGGAGAATGAGTAAATAGGTGGTAAAAAAGTATAAATAATAAGTGTAACAAAAACATATACTACTACTACTACTACTACTATTACTACTACTACTACTGACTTCTACTACCACTACCAGTATCATACTTCCACTATGAATGGGTCTTACTATGAGCCAGATTCCAGTAAGCACTTCTGAGGAATAAGTTCATTGACAACATTACTATCTCTGTCTTATAGATGAGAAAACAAAGGATCAGGTGTTTTAAGTAAGGTAGCCATGATTACAGTTACTAGGTAGTATTAATGGGACACAAATTTTTTACAATCTTTTTAGCATAGTGAATGCAAGAAAGCTGTAAAGCATTTGTTTAACTGCTCCTGCAAATGAGGATACATTGTTTACTTTGTTTTCTTAACACTAGGACTCTGAAGAGAAAACACATAATATACCAACATTCTAACTCAAAAAATTGTATTTCAAGTGTGGAGCTTTGAACTCAGAGACTACACATTTTCTGAGGTGACTAAGACTTTTCACATTTCCACTAATTACATGACTATAAGGCAGAGCTTCTTCAGCTGTGGTGTCCCAAACTGATATTCTTGGAACAATGCAAAACACTTAGCTGAAATCACAAAAAGCACCCAACAAAAGAAAACTCACATTGAAAATTTTGAAAAACATTTCATATGGGCTTAAAATAGCTGTATTTTTTATGCATTTTGGGATGATCTCCTGTGTCCTAAACATGGATGAATCTTTTAGTTTGAACAGCTATATCACTGTGTAGTTATGTGACCTTGTACTCATGATGTAATGACTGAGTACCTCAGTTTTTTGTATATAAAATGTAGAAAGTAGTTGTATTACAATTTTTGTGTTAATTTTGATCTGATTGTTTAGAACAGGGGTATTCAACCTTTTTATAACTACTGCCCACTTTTGTATCTCTGTTAGTAGTAAAATTTTTTAACCACCCACTGGTTCCACAGTAATGGTGATTTATAAAGTAGGGTAGTAACTTTACTTTATAAAATTTATAAATCAGAGTTACAGAAGTTAAATCATATAATAATAATTACTTACCAAGTACTTTATGTTGGATTTTTGCTAAGATTGGCAGAATAAATCTTTATAAAACCACTTACTATAGTTAAATCTATCTTTTTATTTATATTTTGGTTGCTCTGCTACCACCCACCATAAAAGCTGGAATACCCATTAGTGGGTGTTAGAGAACAGGTTGACTACCACTGGTTTAGAACAATTGCTGGAATATAATAAATACTAGTTCCTGCTATTACTTCTCTCTCTCTCACTCTCTCCCTCCTTCAACACCTGCCTTTAAAAACCCATTTGATATCTCCCATCTTTAGACTCTTTCATTTTCTCTCAAGCCTTCATTTGCCTTTTATTTTTACCTCCTGTTCTATTTTAATCTAGCCACTAGATCTGCCTCCTAAATTAGTCACTTAGATCAACCCTTCACTGTCTTGTGTGTTGTGTGGACAAACCATAACCCTGGAATGATCAAACTGTCTTTAACTTGGTGATCTCCTTCTCTAACCTCTTCTTTCCTCAATTGCAGTTGAAGAAAAATGCTTTCTTTAGTCTGAGGCCAATCCCATTTCTCACATCTTTTCAGATAAATCATCCTCTCTTTTAACCTCAAACTTGTCTACTGACTTCCTGTGTCTTTTCAGAAGCATTTAAACATGCTCATTTCTCCCATTATAGAACAAGATCTATATATAGAACAAGATCCATAATTCAGATTTCTAGAACCTAAAAAAATCAGTTTCCACAATGTTGTCTTCACATGCTCATTAACATTAGCTCTTCAGTTAACTGTGGTCTGCATTTTGCCTCTCCCTTTCCACTAACATTGTCCTAGCAAGGTAATCTGTGATTTATGGTGGCAGTAATCAGGGGTAGAATGATAAAGAAAAGAACATTTTTCTCCTTCACAAAGTAGAGAATAATCCTGACACAAGTACTTGTGGGAAGAAAGAAAGATGTACAAAAAATCAGGCTCACTATGACAAAAGAGTAACTTGTGAAATTCCTGTCTTGAGCCCAAGCAGTTAATAATTTATATGAAAATCAGGAAAAAAAAATCTCTCCTGAGAAAGAATGGAGACATTTGGGCTAATTTTGATTAGGTAGCAAAAACAAATGATGTTGGTTGTCTTTTTAATTTTATTTTTTATTAAATATTCATGAGTAAATAGACAATTCATTTCAGAAACAAACGTATAGAGTGGCATGTTACCAAGTTGAATGCATTAAGAGACCAGCCCAGAAAAGACTGTAAACCACAACTTGAGAAACACTCCTCAAGAGCTCTAAAATATTAATACATAAAGAGGTTATACCCATCACATTTTCCAGTTCCTTTTCACTATCTTCTACATCTTATCTGCATACCAGATTTGTTTGTATTCTTTCCATTAAATGATATTCATTGCAGCTTTTGATTTTTAAGTTGATAAGGAAAAAGACATTTTTTTTTGAGGGCTGGGATGGAATGCGGGCAGAGATAAAATGTATCAATGGCTTGTTTTCCATCAATGGGGTGGATACCTTGCCCCAGATCCCTTGTATAGGTATTGTAAAGCCAGTAGCCATGGCCACTATCACAGCAGCCCGGCCCATGCAGGTTCACATTGGATTCGGACAGGCGGTAAAGAAACAACAGAGCCAAAAACTGGTGGGCCATCATCTTTAATCCTAGCTTGCACCTGGTGGGCAAGTAAAAAACACACACTGGGCTCCAAAACCCACTTACATTCCGTGCTCACAAAGCTATTGACTTATCCGAGTTTCCTAGAATCAAAAGTTTCTAGCTCACCAGACTTATTCACCTCTGTTCCCCATCTCCTTCCTTCTCCCTGCACAAACTCTGCACAAACTGGCTTCTCACTCAACACTCCACCATCTTGGCTACTTCTCCTGGCCTCCTCCACGTGGCCTTTCTTTGCTCTCTGCTCTCTGCGGTCTCCTCTAATGCTAATCTCAGAAACTAAGAGAGCAAGCTCCTGTTCTGCCCTCATTTTATAGTGTAGAAATCAAAACCTATAATCCAATATACAAAATGGGGAAGTCTCTAATACAAAGTCACTTATCTGAGGCATGATGGAATTGTACTACCCCACATGAAAAAGGGTGGGAAAAGCTTAGTCCTAAAACCAAGTGCTCGGCTACAAGGATCCTGCCTGCTCACAGCTCACCCCCAACACACATTAATATCACCTAGGCGGCAGCTTCCATGTGGGCAGCACCATCTTTAACAACAGAGGTCCCCAAACTTTTTACACAGGGGGCCAGTTCACTGTCCCTCAGACCGTTGGAGGGCCAGACTATAAAAAAAAAACTATGAACAAATCCCTGTGCACACTGCACATATCTTATTTTATTTATTTATTTATTTATTTATTTATTTATTTATTTGTATTTTTCTGAAGCTGGAAATGGGGAGAGACAGTCAGACAGACTCCCGCATGCGCCTGACCGGGATCCACCCGGCACGCCCACGAGGGGCAACGCTCTGCCCACCAGGGGGCAATGCTTAGCCCCTCCGGGGCGTCACTCTATTGCGACCAGAGCCACTCTAGCACCTGGGGCAGAGGCCAAGGAGCCATCCCCAGTGCCCGGGCCATCTTTGCTCCAATGGAGCCTTGGCTGCGGGAGGGGAAGAGAGAGACAGAGAGGAAGGGGGGGTGGAGAAGCAAATGGGCGCTTCTCCTATGTGCCCTGGCCGGGAATCGAACCCTGGTCCCCCGCACACCAGTCCGACGCTCTACCGCTGAGCCAACCGGCCAGGGCCTGCACATATCTTATTTTAAAGTAAAAAAAAAAAAGAAATGGGAACAAATACAATATTTAAAATAAAGAACAAGTAAATTTAAATCAACAAACTGACCAGTATTTCAATGGGAACTATGCTCCTCTCACTGACCACTAATGAAAGAGGTGCCTCTTCCGGAAGTGCGGCGGGGGCCGGATAAATGGCCTCAGGGGGCCGCATGCGGCCCCCGGGCCGTAGTTTGAGGACCCCTGTTGTTGGGCAGATAAAATGTATTATGCTCACTTTGTTAAAGATAACAGGAGGAGGCTGTCACTCAGGTGATATTAATGTGTGTTGGGGTGGGCTAAAGGCAGGCAGAATCCTTTAGCCTGGGGCTTGGTTTTGGGATTAAGCCTTTCCTACCCTTTTTGATGTGGGGTGGTGCAATCCAATCATGCCTCAGAAGGTGACTTTGGGTTGGAGACTTCCTTACTTTGTATATTGGATTAGAAGTTGTGAAGCTACAGTATAAAGTGGGGGCAAAACGGGAGTTTGGCCTTTTGGTTCCTGAGATTAGAAGAGAGAGCAGAGGAGAGCAGAGAAAGGCCACGTGGAGGAGGCCAGGAGAAGCAGCCAAGATGGCGGAGTGCTGAGTGAGATGCCAGTTTGTACAGAGTTTGTATCTGGGATAAGGAAGGCAATGGGGAACTGAGGAGAATAAGGCTGTTGAGCTAGAAACCTTTGATTCTAGGAAACTCGGATAAGTCAGTAGCTTTGTGAGCACTGAATGTGACTGGGTTTTGGAGCCCAGTGTGTATTTTTACTTGCCCGCCGGGTGCAAGCTAGATTAAAGACTATGGCCCACCAGTTTTTGGCTCCATGGTTTCTTTGCCGACTGTCCGAATACAATGCGAACCTGCATGAGCCAGGCAGCTCTGATGCTGGCCATGGCCCTGCCTCTTGGCTTTACACCTGTTTAACAAAGTGAGGATAATATATTTTATCTGCCCAACAGGTATCATCCTCAGTTACTGGCAGTTTGGCTGCTGGAAGTTCACAGGTGTTTCTTTTCACTGCAAATTGCCCTAAGCCCCAAAGAATGGTTTTGTCTTGCATTACAGCCTCTCCCAGTGGCTGGATACTTGCCTAATTCAGGGATACAAAGGCTGTGCAGCCTTGGTGAAATGTGGGACAGTTCTGAAGTTCCACTCCAGCTCTAGAGCCCCAATAGAATCAACTGAAGCACCATTTGTAACCACATTGCTGAACAGCATCTCCCACTGTTCAACCTTGCCTCCCTCATCTCCTCACAGGCTTGTTTTTGTTAAAGACAGAATGTACATAGCAATTAAAGATATACTTTTACTTGGGCAATAGGCAGAATATTCATTGAGAGACTTTTCAAAGAAGAGGGTTGGAGTTGTTATAGAGTCAGGAGACAAGGGTATTACTTGCTTTATCCTGGACTCCAGGACATGGAGTATTAGAGAGGTCACTTGGAAAGAGAGAAATTCTTATTGGGTTATTGTTGGGCAGATAAATATATTATGCTCAATTTGTTAATGGTGGTGCTGCCTATATGGAAACCCATAGCACAGGTGATATTACTGTGTGTTGGGGTGGGCTAAAGGCAGGCAGAATCCTTTAGCCTGGGGCTTGGTTTTGGGATTAAGCCTTTCCTACCCTTTTTGATGTAGGGCGGTACAATCCTATCATGCCTCAGAAGGTGACTTTGTATTAGAGACTTCCCTGTTTTGTATATTGGATTAAGGGTTTGGATTTCTACACTATAAAATGGGGACGGAATGAAAGTTTGGTCTCTTGGTTCCTGGGATGATTAGCTTGAGAGAGTAGAGCCAGCAGCGGAAGGAGGCCATGTGGAGGAGGCCAGGAGAAGCAGCTAAGATGGCGGAGTGCTGAGTGAGATGCCAGTTTGTGTAGAGTTTGTATCTGGGATAAGGAAGGAGATGGGGAACAGAGGAGAATAAGTCTGGTGAGCTAGAAACCTTTGATTCTAGGAAACTCGGATAAGTCAGTAGCTTTGTGAGCACTGGGTGTGACTGGGTTTTGGAGCCCAGTGTGTATTTTTACTTGCCCGCCGGGTGCAAGCTAGAATTAAAGACTATGGCCCACCAGTTTGTGGCTCTGTTGTTTCTTTACCGACTGTTCGAATCCAATGCGAACCTGCATGGGCCGGGCTGCTTTGATGCTTGCCGTGCCTCCTGGCTTTACAGGCTGTGGGCAGGCAGAATCTTTGTAGCCTGGGGCTTGGTTTTAAGACTAAGCCTTTCCCACCCTTTTTGATGTGGGGTGCTGAAATTCCATCATACCTCAAATAAGTGACTTTGTATTAGAGACTTCTCTATTTCGTATATTGGATTAAAGGTTTTGATTTCTGCACTATAAAGTGGGGCAAACAGGGAGCTTGCTCTCTCGGTTCCTGAGATTAGCATTAGAGGAGAGAGCAGAGCAGAGAGCAGAAGGAGGCCACGTGGAATAGGCCAGGAGAAGCAGCCAAGATGGCGGAGTATTGAGTGAGAGGCCAGTTTGTGCAGTTTGATGCTGAAGAAGGAAGGAGATGGGGAACAGAGGTGAATAAGTCTGGTGAGCTAGAAACCTTTGATTCTAGGAAACTCGGATAAGTCAGTAGCTTTGTGAGCACTGAATGTGAGTGGGTTTTGGAGCCCAGTGTGTGTTTTTTACTTGCCCTCTGGGTGCAAGCTAGGATTAAAGACTATGGCCCACCAGTATTTGGCTCCGTTGTTTCTTTACCTACTGTCCAAATCCAGTGCGAACCTGCATGGGCCAGGTGGCTGTGATAGTGACCCTGGCCGTGGCTTCAGATTCTGATAAGAACTGTACCTCACTTCATTAAGTCCATGTAGAGACACCTAGTCCAGATGAATTTTGAAGATTTTTATTGAAGAAGAAAATATGTTAAATATGCCGGCTGCATATGGCTAACATGGGGCAATTGCAGACCCAAATTGTGTGCCCCAAGTATATTTCAGGGGCTGGTTATATACCCTTTGACCACATACAGGCTGGGGGACATGACAGCATGACACAATCATTAACAAAATTATAACATTTGTCTAGGGGATTTACAAGAAACCTTAACCTTCAAGGTACTATAATCAAAGACATTCACAAATCCTTTTAGTATTTATCTCTCTTCTTTTGCCTAGAGGTACATGTTAATCTCAGGATTCCAGGAAGGGAGGGAGAGCTAAGATTAGTGTAGGGTGGTATGTTAATTTTGTCTCTTATTGAAAGAGAAAGGGAGTTCTTCAGATAACCTTCCTCCTTTCAGAGAACTTAAAACCAAATGACCCTAGTTGTCCTTGTAAGTCAGGAGACTTCTATATTCTTTCTCCTCTATTTTCCAATGAAAAGACAGGAAAGCCTGACCTTTTCTCCCAGAATATTAATATTAATTTGCAGCTTTTTGGCACCTTACAACAAAGTCTGACAGATTTGTATGACTCTGGACTAGATTTAACCTGTGGGGTAGCCAGAAACTTTAACCACCCACAAACGTTGGTTCAACAGTCCTATGTTCCACAGTCTATCCCAAAAGAACACATACCTAAGCAATAATAAAGATGATTGCATGGAATATAATTGAAGCTTCAAGATAAGTATTTAATCTTGAGTAATTTCCACAAATCATGTAAAAAATGAAAAAGAAAACTAACAATCAAAATTTCTTATACAAAAAAAAATGTCTAAGCAAATTTAACTTTAAAAAATTCAGTTCTTTAGCCAGGGCAACTTCCACTCCCAGTTCAGTTTGTTTACTTTTCTATTCTGTCTCTCTCTCTCTTTCACACACACACACACACACACACACACACACACACACACACACATACGAGGCTGTAGTCCTAACAATAAATTATTTTTGTGCGCCTCAGTTATCTCATCTGTGTGATGAAATAAATAATAAATATTTAATGAGATTTTTCCCATATGGTTTTTAGCTGTGGACAACCTATTGTTAGCATGATCCTCTATGGAAAAATAGTATCAGAATGAATTTTTATGTTTTATAAGACATACATTAATTTAATATCATCTATAATTAAATATTTATTGCACTTTACTAATGTGCTTTTGGGTAAAGAAAGGTAATGTTTCTCTGTGTCTGTCTGTCTCTCTCCCCTTATCTGAATCTGGGATCCCTTGATTGCACAGAAAAAGAAACAAGAAAACTTCAAAACAGCTCAAGAAAAAGGCAGATTTATTAATAAGAGAAGTCTGTTGAGACCTAATTTAGGCTGTTCATACATAACCTGTATTAATTAATTTAATCCCCTAAAATAATTAAACAAACATTCTTTCCAAATATATATAAGAAAACTGAGACCCAGGGAAGTAACATAACTTATCCTTTAAAAATAATCACTTCCACTTATTTCCTTCTTGGCTGCTTTAAGATTGGCTGTCATCAGGAACAACACAGTAACAGTATGAACTAGAAAGTTCAAAACTAACAGACTACTTCAGGGGAAATAAATGCTCATTGACTTCCCATAAAGAGGAGGGCAACAGTAATTATTAATTCTGGAAGAACTAGCCAAACTGTACAAGACCACAGGAGATATCGTCTTTGTATTTGGATTCAGAACTCGTTGGTATGATTTATGAAGCCCTGGATCATTCAAAAAAAAAGAACCCAAATATAGGCTTGGAAGACATGGCCTGTATGAGAAAAGAAGACCTCAAGAAAACAGGGAAAAAACAAGAACAAAATGATAAAAGTTGAGGACTGCAAAAGCCAATGTTGGTGCTGGCAAAAAGAAGTAACTAAGATTCTTCAGGATTTTACCCATGGTGATTGTACAGATTTTTATGAGAAGATTAATAAACTAAGAACTTCCAAAAATAATCATTTCCATATAGACATATTAATAATTTATATTATTTTTAAAAATTAGTATTTCTGTGCATATTAACTTTTTTCTTTTGAAATAATTTTGTGAGAATAAATTCTGAGAATTCATATTATATAGAGAAAAGTTATGAGTTTTTCAGTGATTCAGTTTGTATCACTCTGGTTTTTACTTTATGAAGCATTTTCATTAAGGCATTTACAATTATTTTGCCAAGGTAAAGATGCTTTTGGCTGCATTTACTAATTATTTGACACTGAAATGTGTTTTGCATGATGAATTTCAGAACTGAATAATCTATGGGCTCTATGTATTCTGTATTTATTTATTCTTTTTCATAATATTGAGTACTTACTAAGTGAGACCCTTGTTATTGTGTGTCCATAGCCATCAGCCTTTCAGACAGCTCTGTTTCTAGAGTCAGGGATCTGCACCTTCAATATGATAGATCCTCTTCTGAAATCATTCCACAGACAATTTTAAGAAGGCAATTTGATTGAAGAAATTGAAATTTTCCACTTGCTTTCACAGATAATTTTGATTAATTATAAGATATAATGATAATAAGATAGATAATTATTATTTGGAATAAAAAATCTATAGGAAGGAGAGTACAGTAAGGAGAAAGAAATGATGGTGGTGATGACAATGACTGAGAAGTATAAATTAAGAATATGCTATTTTTATAGAAACCTGACATCAGCGTAATGATGATGTGAGAGATATCTGTGATCTTTCTGCTTGAAATTTCAACAAATGGAACAGCTATAACACAGCAAAGGAACACCAGCTGGGCTTGAAGAATTGCCCGAAAGATGTGTACACTGAATGTTCTAAAAGTAGGGAGAATTGAGAAGGGGGGCGGAAGATAAGACACATTTGTGGTTGGCTCCAGAAACAAGAAATGTTGAACTATCTGGGTTTTTCTACTAGGGCTTCGGAGACAAAGAAAGCTTGGATTGTCTTAGATTTGTCTTCCAGAGTGCTGGAGAAAAAGCAAGCAAGCCTGGACTATCTGAATTTTTGTTTGCTGGGCCTCTGGAGAGAAGCCTAGACTGAACAAAGAATTAGGGCCAGTATTCCTGCAGTCTTCCAGCAGCCCACACTAGAAAAAAGACATAAAAAACCAAAGTGTGGCCCCTAGACTCGCAGATCCTACCTTCCCTCACCTCATGGGGTACAGAAAGTAACAGAGACATACCCTACAGCAAATGCTGAAGAGCCGCTCTCTCTATTGAGAAACTAAAGTGCTCTGTGTCTGGTACTCTGGTATGTTGACACAAGGGGAGGAGCACCCAGAGGCCTGAAATAACCATTTCTAATGCCTTAAAATCCTCACAACTGGCTGCATCTACTATCATGACTGCAGCACCACATATATTGTTGAGACACCAACACCTCAGCAGAGGTTAGCCCAGAAATATCACAAATCTAAAATTTGTAATACAGCACCCCAAAGTAGAAGAAAACAATAACTTCTCAAAATTAAAATCCCTTTATTTCCTTTAAATTTTATTTTCTTTAATTTTTATATTTTTAATCTTATTTTTGTTGGTATTTTGTTAGTTTTTGATTATTTTCTTTTTTGTTTTTTTTTCTTTGTTTTGTGTAGTTTTTTCCCTACTATTCATTGTTTTAAATATTTTATATTTCTCATAGAATTTTAATTATTATTACTCATTTTTAGTTGTTTTCTACTTTCTAAAAGTTTTATTTATTTTATAGAGAAGAGAGAGGAAGAGAGAGAGAGAGAGAGAGAGAGAGAGAAGGGAAAATAAGCAAGAAGCATCTATTCCCATATGTCCCTTGACCAGGCAAGCCCAGGGATTTGAACCAGCAACCTCAGCATTCCCAGTCAATGCTTTATCCATTGTGCCATCACAGGTATGGCCCTTCTTATTAGCTTTCTTAACAATACCACTCTCAAGTGTCATCAAGGAAGAAGAAATTGAATATCATGCATACACAAGAAAGAGGTGTAATTCAGAAATAAAATAGGAAAAATGCCAGATAGCAAGCTCAATTCCAAGGAACCTTGGAGTTAAATGATAGAGAATTCAAAATTGGAGTTCTGAAAATACTCAAGAAGATTAGAGAAACAGTGATAGGCAAATTAATAAACTCAAAAACCAAATTAATGAACAAAATGAGTACCTCATGGGGACTGAAACTTCAAAAACAGAGATGAAGAGCCTGACCAAATGGTGCACAGTGGATAGAGTGTCAGCCTCAGAAGTAGAGGACCCAATTTTGAAACCCTGAGGTTGCTAGCTTTAGTGTGGGCTCGTCCAGCTTTAGTGTGGGGTCATCAGCTTAAGTGTGAAGTTGCTGACTTGAGTGTGGGATTATAGACATGACCCTATGGTGTTGGCTTTGACCCAAAGGTTGCTGGCTTGAACCTCAAAGTCACTGGTTTGAGCAAGGGGTCACAGGCTTGGCTGGAGCTCCTGGCCAAGACACATATGAGAAAGCAATCAATGAACAACTAAGGTGCTAAAACAAAATTGATGCTTTTCATCTGTCTCTATTCTTGTTTATCTGTCCCTATCTGTCCCTTTCTCTGTCTTTCTCACATAGATAAAGAACTCAATACAGAAATTGAAAAATGAAGTAGAAAGCTTAGCTAATAAGATAAGCCAGATAGAGGAGAGAATCAGTGACATTAAAGACATGCAACTAGAGATGTTACAGAGAAAAGAAGAAAGAGACTCAAAAATTTAAAAATATATATTATTAATAATAATAATAATAATAATAATAAAATAGACCTCTACAAGAATTGTCTGACTTCATCAGAAAGAGCAATATAAGAATAATGGGTATATCAGAAGAAGAAGAGAGGGAGAATAAAATGTAGTGTCTATTCAAACAAGTAATTGATTAGAAATTTTCAAGCCTATGAAAAGAGTCAGATCTTTAAATCCAAGAAGCAAACAGAATGTTTGGTTACCTCAACCCAAAAATGCCTTCTCCAAACCACATTGTAATAAAATTATCAAAAATTAATGACAAAGAAATAATCCACAAGGCAGCTAAGGAAAAAAAAGAATACAATTTATATAAAAAAATAAGAACCATTAGTTATCAACAGATTTCTCAGCAGAAACTCTACAAGCCAGAAAAGAGTAGACCCAAACATTCAAAAGACTGAAAAAGAAGAATTACAAGCCAAGAACACTATATCCACCAAAGTTATCCTTAAAATATGAAGGAGAAACAAAAACTTCTGTAGATATACAGAAGCTTAGGAAATGTATTACCAGAATTTACCAACTGCAGGAAATATTCAAGGGGTTGTTCTACTGTATAAAAATAATAAAACAAAACAAAAATACAAGAAAAGCTTCAACAAAGTTATAATAAAAAAATAATCTGTGACAATAACATAAAAGGGGAAAAGATTAAAAAGATCTAAAGAGCAATGGAGGATGGATTGAAAAAGCACTCATATGACAAATGACCCTTAATAAGTATGAAAATTTTTCTCTTACTAACCAAATGGTAACCACCTATGAAAAAAAAATACTGAAACACATAGTTCAAAAAAAGAAGAAACAGTCTGACCAGGCAGTGGGGCAGTATATAGAGCATTGGCCGGTGACACTGAGGATTCAAGTTTGAAACCTTGAGCTTGCCAACTTGAGTGTGGGCTCATGCAGCTTGAACACAGGCTCACTAGCTTGAGTGCAGGGTTGCCGCCTTGAGCATGGTATCATAGACATGACACCATGGCCGCTGGCTTGAACGCAAACGTCGGTGGCTTGAGCTCAAGATTATAGACTTAAACAAAGGGGTCACTGGCTCAGCTGTACCCCCAGACAAAAAAGCACTTCACACTTGGAGACCTCAACACACCACTGATGTCTTTTGATAAATCATCCAAACAGAAAATCAATAAAGATATATTGACTTTAAATGACACAGTAGACCAAATGGACATAATAGACATTTACAGGACATTTTATCCCAAAACATCAGATAATATATTCTTTTCCATTTTGTATGGAACATTCTTGAAATAGACAATATGTTGGGTCACAAATCAACAAATTCAAGAAGATTAAAATTTTACCAAGCATTTTCTCTGACCATAAGGCTTGGAAATTAGGATTTAAATTCAAAAAGGAAGTAAACAAAAAACAAAAATATGTTCAAATTAATCAACATAATTCTAAAAATGACAGGGACGAAGAAGAAACAAAAGCATAAATCAAAAGATACAAAGAAAGAAAGAACTAGAAAAAAAAGATCAAAGGCAACCCCAATCAACAGAAGAAAGAGAGTAGTAAAATTAGGGCAGAACAAAATGAAATAGAGAATAACAATGAAAAAAACTATATAAAAAAATTAATAAAACAAAGAGCTTATTCTTTGAAAAAAATCAATAAAGTTGACAAACCCCTGGCTAGACTTACTATGTAAAAAAGAAAAAGGAGTCATATAAACAAAAATTAACCTGTGGTGGCGCAGTGGGATAAAGCGTCGACCTGGAACACTGAGGTCGCCGGTTCGAAACCTTGGGCTTACCTGGTCAAGGCACATATGGGAGTTGATGCTTCCTGCTCCTCCCCCTTCTCTCTCTCTCTGTCTCTCTCTCTCTCACTCCTCTCTCTCTAAAAAATCAAAAATTAAAATGAAAGAGAAATTACCACAGATATTATAGATATAGAAAGCATCATGCTAGAATACTATGAAAGATTATATGCCACCAAATTTAACAATAAGGAGAAATGAATAAGTACCTAGAACTATACAAACGGATAGTTCCTAGACTGAGTAAAAAAAAAAAAAAAAAAGGTAAAAAAACCTAAATAGACCCCAAAACAGGGAGGAAGTAGGAACAACTGTCAAAACTATCCCCCAAATCCAAAACAAGATGGCTACACTAGTAAATTCTACCAAACATTCAAAGATTTAGTGCCTATCCTTCTCAAAGTATTCCAAAAAGTAGGAGATGAAGCAACATTCCCTAACATATTTAATGAAACCAACATAACCCTGACACAAAAACTTGGCAAGGGCAACACAGAAACTATAGACCAGTATCTCTAATGAAACAAAATGAAAAATCTTAAACTTAAAATTAGTATATTAAATATAACAATATTGTATTTCCCCATGTATAAGATGTTCCGATGTATAAGATGCACCTTAATTATTGGGCCCGAAATTTGAAAAAAAAATGTATTACATAAAGTTATTGAACACAAGATTTATTCATTATAAAATTCATACAACTTTTCATTACTGTCAAAACTCCCATCAATTAGCTTGTCCTCATATATGTCTGATGACAAATCACTTTCTTCAACAAATAAGTGCAAAAAAGTGGGAAATGAAAGTAAAAAAAATCTACAACCACTGTATAAGATGCACTCAGTTTTTAGACCCCAAATTTTTCATAAAAAGGTATGTTTTATACATGGGGAAATAAGCTACATTCCAAAAATAATCATGATCAAGTGGTGTTTATTTCAGGAGCACAAGAATGGTTCAACATACATAAACTGATCAACATCATAGACGGCATCAATAAAACAAAGGACTAAAATTATATGATTCTTTCAATAGATGCAGAAAAGACATTTGATAAAATACAATATCTATTTATAATAAAATCACTCAATAAAATGGGTATAAAAAGAAAGTACCTCAAATAATAAAGGCCATATATGACAAACCATCAGGCAATATCATACTAAATGGTGGAAATATGAAGGCTTTTCCTCTAAAATGAAGAGGACAGGTCTTCCCAATCTATCAATTCTTATTAAACATAGTTTCTATGAGGAACTGGGCAAGAGAAAAAAATGAAAGCATTCATATCAGGAGAGAATAAGTAAAGGTATCACTTTTTGCATATGACATTATCCTGTATAGAGAAAACCTCTAAACACCACTAAAAAAATATTAGAAAAAATAAAGCAATAGATTAAAGTCACAGGACATAAAATCAATATAAAAAAGGCTATAGCTTTTCTATATGCCAACAGTGAAACTCAGAAAATAAACTAAAAGAAAATTCCTTTTACAATTGCATCAAAATAATAAATAGATAAAATATCTAGGAATAAACTTAACAAAAGATGTGAAGAACCTATATACTAAAAATTACAAAACATTATTGACAGAAATTGAAAAAATATTCCATGTTCATGGATTGGAAGAACTAACATATTTAAAATGGCCATATTAACCAAAGCAATGTACACATATAATGCAATGCTCATTAGAATCCCAATGTCATTTTTAAAAGAAATAGAACAAAAAAATCACCAGATTTGTATAGAACCATTAAAACCCCCAAATAGTCAAAGTAAATCTGAGAAAAAAGAATGAAACCAGAGATATCACACTACCTGACTTCAAATTATATGACAGTTACAATAATCCAAACATCATGCTATTACCAGAAAAACAAATATACAGACTAATGGAATAGAACTGGGAGCCCAGAAATAAACCTACATATAATTGGACAAATTATCTTCAACTTAAGAGCCAAAAACACACAATGGAGAAAAGAAAGCCTCTTCAATAAATGATGTGGGAAAATTTGAAAGCCACATGTAAAAGAAAAAACTTAACTACAGTTTTTTCCCCTATACAAAATGATTTAAAATGGATTAAATACCGAAATATAATATCTGAAACAATAAACTACATACAAGAAAACATATGTACTAAACTCATAGACTTTGGGCATAAGAGAACATTTTATGAATTTGATCCCAAAAGCAAGAGAAATAAAGGCAAAAATAAACTTAAAAGCTTCTTCTGTACATCAAAAGAAACTGAGAACAAAACAGACAGCCAACAAAATGGGACATAATATTTGCAAACAGCAGCTCTAATAACATGTTAATATGCAAAATAAACAAAAAATGCACAAAGCTCAGAAACAAACAAGCAAACAATAGAACAGAACAGAAAACCCATACCTTTATGGACAATTGATATTTGACAAAGGTGGTAATAGCATACAATGGAGTAAAGACAGTCTCTTTAACAAATGTGTTGGGAAACTTGGACAGCTACCTGCAAGAAAATGAAACTAGACCACCAACTTACACCATTTACAAAAATAAACTCCAAATGAATAAAAAACTTAACTGTAAGTCGTGAAACCATAAGAATCTTAGAAGAAAGCATAGGCAGTAAGCTCACTGAAATCTGTCGCAGCAATATATTTGCTGATTTATCTCCACGAGCAAGTGAAATAAAAGACAGGATAAAAAATGGGACTATATCAAACTAAAAAGTGTTTGTACAGCTAAAGACAATATGAACAGAATAAAAAGACAAACCACACAATGGGAGAACATATTTGACAATACGTCTGATAAGGAGTTAATAACCAAAATTTATAAAGAACTTGTAAATCTCAAAACCAGGAAAACAATCCAATAAAAAAATAGGCAAAATAAATGAATAGACACTTTTCCGAAGAGGACATGAAGATGGCCAACAGACAGATGAAAAAATGTTCAACATCGCTAATCACTAGAAAATGCAAATGAAAATTAAAACCACAATGAGATATCACCTCACATAAGTCAGAATGGTGCTCATTAACAAAACAACACATGATAGGTGCTGGCAAGGAAGTGGAGAAAGGGGAACCCTCCTGCATTGCTGGTGGGAATGCAGGCTGGTGCAGCCACTGTGGAAAACAGTATGGAAATTTCTCAAAAAAAGTAAAAATGGAACTGCCTTTTAACTCAGCCATCCCACTTTAAGAATATACCCCAAGAACACCATAGAACTGACTCAAAAAAAGAAATGCACCCCCATGTTTATGGCAGCATTGTTCACAATAGCGAAGATCTGGAAACAGCCCAAGTGCCCATCAGTGGACCAGTGGATTAAAAAGCGGTGGTGCATATATACAATGGAATACTATGAGGTCATGAAAAAGAAGGAAATATTACCTTTTGCAACAACATGGATGAACCTGGAAACTATTATGTTAAGTGAAATAAGCCAGGCAGAGAAAGAAAAATATCATATGACCTCACTCATTTGAGGAATCCAAGGAACAATGTGATCTAAAAAACGAAACTGAGACAGATGAGAGATCAAAGGGAACAGAGGAAAAAAGGACAGAGGGAAAGGGGATGATAGGATGAGATAAACCTGAAGGGAAGGGCATAGGGTGCTGTTGGGGGACAAGGGAGATGTTGAAGGGAATAAGGGGGAGGGGAGATGAATTCGGGACAACCCTAAAATCTATATAAACACAATTAATTAAATAAAAAACAAAACAAAGAAACAAATGGCTAACAGATATATAAAAATATGCTCATCTTTGCTAAGTATTAGATAAATGCAACTGAAAATTACAAAGAGTTACCGCCTGTTAGGTTGACTCTTACCAACAAGGCAGGTAATAGCAAGTGTCGGAGAAGCTGTGGAACAAAAGGAACCTTCATTCACTGCTGGTGGGCATGTAAACTGGTATAGCCATTATGGAAAAAAGTGTGGAAGTTCCTTAAAAATTTAAGAATATAACTACCTCATGACCCATCAATCTCTTCAATAGAGGATTAGATAAAGAGGATGTGGTATGTATATACAATGGAATAGTACTAAGTCATGATAAAGGATGATATATTGCCATTTATGGCTACATGGATGGACTTTGAAAACATTATACTGAGTGAAATAAGTAAATCAGAAAAAGCTAAGAACAATATGGTTTCACACTTAGGAGGGATATAAAATTGAGACTTATGGACCTAGATAAAAGTGAAGTGGTTACCAGTGGGAGAGTATAAGGGAGAGGGGAGTAAATAGAGACAAATGTGTGGTGATGAAAAATTATTTGACTTTGGGTAGTGGGTACATACACAACATAATCAACAGTTCAAATGTTGAAATGTTGACCTGAATGAAACCTATGTACTCTTATTGATCAATTTCATCCTATTAAATTTAATTTGCAAAATAAATATTTTAAAAATTAACAAAATAATATACTATTTTTATTCATTCAACAAATATTTATTGAGTTCCTATATTGTTTCTGCATATAGTATATGAATTATTTATGTATATATATGTATACATGCTATATATGTATATGTTTATTTATATATGTATATATATGTATGTAGTGGGGGAGGGATAGGGAAAGAGAAAGAGAGAGAGAGAGATCATTCTAGCACACAGAGTATGTCAAAAATGAATGAGGGCAGTATTTAAATACTTAAAACACACCAGTCACTTTGTTATAAAGAAATTAACGCAGAGAAGTTAGGTGACATGTCCAAAGACAGACACCTAAAAAGTAGTAGGTCTAGAATTTTAAATAAAGCTTAGCTGACTCCTCATTTCCTCCCAAAGTACACTGCTGTCTAGTGTTATAAAAAATAAAATAGGCCCTGGCCAGTTGGCTCAGCGGTAGAGCGTCGGCCTGGCATGCGGGGGACCCGGGTTCAATTCCCGGCCAGGGCACATAGGAGAAGTGCCCATTTGCTTCTCCACCCCCACCCCCTCCTTCCTCTCTGTCTCTCTCTTCCCCTCCCACAGCCAAGGCTCCATTGGAGCAAAGATGGCCCGGGCGCTGGGGATGGCTCCTTGGCCTCTGCCCCAGGCGCTAGAGTGGCTCTGGTCGCGGCAAAGCGACGCCCCAGAGGGGCAGAGCATCGCCCCCTGGTGGGCAGAGCATCGCCCCTGGTGGGCGTGCCGGGTGGATCCCGGTCAGGCGCATGCGGGAGTCTGTCTGTCTCTCCCCATTTCCAGCTTCAGAAAAATACACAAAAAAAAAAAAAATGTTATGGGATTTTGGAGGAGGAATTAATTAATTCTATCCCAGGGGTCATAAAGATCTCTGATGATTGTATAAGTTTTGATAGGCAAAAAATAAGATGTAGTTGAGGAGGTGAAAAGGCTGTTAAAAGTTAAAAAAAAAAAGTGGCATGAGCAAAAGAATGAGAATGAATGTCTACTGTTTCAAAGAAAGGGAAGTAAATAGTTCTTGTGGGTGGATGACAGGTTGGGTGCAACATAAGGGGAGTACTGAGAAACAGTCATGGAAATTAAGCTTGGAGTTCCAAAGTAGAGTGCTTTTTATATCATGCCAGGGATTTCAGATTTTATTATACTTATAGTGCAACCAATTGCAAGAGAAAAATGTAAATTGTAAGAGCCCCCCCAAAAGGCTGTAGCAATAAAAATAAAAAGGCTTACAAGAGTCCAATAATAATTTCATGTCAAAGTTGGCTGAATTTTATGACTGTTTAAATGTCATACCATTTAATTCCAGAGTTAAAGGGATGCTGAGGTTCTAGTTTTAGTGAAGAGGTGTCCAGTTACTTTTGTTCACTTCAGATCATCCAGCATTTATAAGTACCTCTGCGATATGACACCACAGGTTAGAAACGCTGATTTCATTTTACAATGAAATTTCTAGTGCTAGCCGGCTCGAAGTAAGTGTTTTGGCGGTGAATATCCTCTAGTTGATAAGACTCTGTGTTTAAAGATGACTGGATAAAGAAGATGTGGCACATATACACTATGGAATACTACTCAGCCATAAGAAATGATGAAATCGGATCATTTACAGCAAAATGGTGGGATCTTGATAACATTATACGAAGTGAAATAAATAAATCAGAAAAAAACAGAAACTGCATTATTCCATACGTAGGTGGGACATAAAAGTGATACTAAGAGACATTGATAAGATTGTGGTGGTTACGGGGGGAGGGGGGAAAGGAAGAGGGAAAGGGGGAGGGGCACAAAGAAAACTAGATAGAAGATGACAGAGGACAATCTGACTTTGGGTGATGGGTATGCAACATAATTGAAAGACAAGATAACCTGGACTTGTTATCTTTGAATATATGTATCCCGATTTATTGATGTCACCCTATTAAAAAAATAAAATTATTAAAAAAAAGAATTGCTCCAGAACTTACCAGACTTTGTTGACCTTAAAAAGAAACTTCTTAATTTTTATCCTTAAAATAATCAATAAATTTTCAACACATATTTAAAATTGTAAACTATGAACACCCCCATCCCATACATGCATTCTTTTTTACACTTCTGACATCCACATTAATCTGAAGAAATTATTGATATTAATTCAAAATCTTTTGTAGTCTGTACTTGCATTTTAAATATCTTTTATTTGGTACATAATCAAAGGTAGGTTGTTCGATTTTTCAATATTTGCAAACTGAAGGAAAAGCTAAGGCCTACAGAAAGAGTGGGAAAAGGCAGGGATATGAAAATGGAGTAGAAATTTGCTCATCACTTTCAAAGGGCTCTTGTTGCCATTGAAAAAAGTTCCTTAACCTGCACTTCCTGTATATGTTTAAAATAACAATTTTTTTATTGATTTAAAATCAAGTCTTCTATGACACTAGGACTCATCTGAGTGAAATTGTCTTAAAACATTAACCATTTGCAAATGGAGTAAGCTAGCATTTTGGCCTTCAAAAGATAAGTGAAATAAAAAGCAATCATCTGGTTATATTTTTATATTCATGAATTATAAAGAATGAGAATATACCTCACACCTGACCATGGTTTAAATACTTTCAAACTAACATATATTGATTTCTTACCACATGCCAGGCACCACAGTATACATTTTTGTTTCATATCTTCTCTTTCTTTTTTGTGACAGAGGCAGAGAGAGAGAGAGAGAGACAGAGACAGAGAGAGAGACAGAGAGAGGGACAGACAGACCAAAAGGGAGAGATGAGAAGCATCAGTTCTTTGTTGTGACTCTTTGTTGCAGCTCCTTAGTTGTTCATTGATTACTTTCTCATATGTGCCTTGACTGGGGGATTACAGCAAAGTGAGTGACCCCTTGCTCAAGCCAGCAACCTTTGGGCTCAAGTCAGTGACCATGGGGTCATATCTTTGATCTCACACTCAAGCCAGTGACCCCGCGCTCAAGCTGGTGAGCTCATGCTCAAGTCAAATGAGCCAGCTCTCAAGCCAGTGACCTAGAGGTTTTGAACCTGGGTCCTCTGCATATCCACTGCACCACCACCTGGTCCGACTTGTTCCATATCTTATTAAATCTTTAGAACAACCTGATGGATTGAACTACTATTATAATTTCCATTTTATTAATGAGGAATTGGGGCTAAGAAAGGTGAAATGATTTGTTTAAGTTCAGCCTGACTCTTTTTATTCTTGCTACACCTGGCTGTGGGCTTCGTTTGATCTATTATATTAGTGAGCAGTTTATGTCTTCACTTACTCTGAGATCTTTCTGACTCTGTTACTGGTAAATGAGTAACTCTGAGTCAGCACATCAATGAAATCAGGAATGAGTCTCTTATAGGTATGTATTTAAAAATTAAGTTGAAGTTCCAACTTAATGTATTTGGTTTTGTATTTGCACATGCACACAAAATAGTCTACACTAATATCCACATAAAATGAAAAAAATTGAGGACTGGACCTTTTCCATGTAGAATATTGTCATTCATTTCTAAAAACTGTTTATGGGTAATAAGAATAAGGCCAGACATTATCAAATAGCTTAGTCAATGTTATAGGCTGAATTGCATGCCACAAAATTTGTGTGTTGAAGTCCTAATTCCTAGTACATCAGAATGTGACTTTATTTGAAAATAGGGCTTTTATAGACAAAATCAAGTTATTGTGAGATATTATTATGACAGATATCTTAATATAAAGGGAAACTATGAACACAGAGTCATATATAAAAGGCAGATGACACGAAAAAAATATAGAGAAGATTGGAACAGATACTTCACTGCCATTAATACTCCCGTGTATACCTGTAAAAACATGTGTAGAGGAATGAGGTGTTTTGTTATTGTTGTTTTGTTTTGATTTTTGAGAAGGCTGTAGGGAGGAAATTCAGGGAGGGTTCTCTAGAGATAGTGAAACCTAAGATGCAGTTTCAAAGATGAAGATAAATTTACCCAGTGAGTGTTACTCCATGTAAAAGAGACAAAGTGTGACATATTCTGAGTAGGTGAGCAAGAGAATGGTGTGCTCAAGGGACTTCTTAAAACTCATACATTTGGCCTGAAAATACATGTTCTTGCTTCTCTGCTACCTTTCTAAGCATTCTTTTTTCTTTCACTACTAATAAATACTAAGTGCTCAATGTTTAGTCATTAGCCCAGTAATATTCTCTTTTAACTATTATTTGAATACTATTTTTTGAATACTATTACATGAAACATCTATAAATTGGTTCCCATGTATGAATCTGCAGCTGAGACAGGTGCTCTTCTCTGGAGTATCAACTCATGTCTTCAGTGTTTATATTCTTGTAACCCAACATAAGAACAAGCCCAAGATATCAAAATTACTTATTTATTTTCCAAAAGCATTGCCTAGGTTTCTGTATTTTTCAATTAATTAATTAATTATGTATTGATTTTGTGTGTACAGCTTAGTGGTTAGACAATCTTATACTTTATATAATGTTCCCTTTGATATTTTCAGTACCCTAACTGGTAGTATACATAGTTTTCACAATATTATTGACTATATTTTATGCTTTATTTTCCCTTGACTACTTTCTAACTACAAATTTATGTTTCTTAGTACCTTCACCTTTTTCACCCAGTGCACCAACCCACCCCATCTCTCTCAATTACCAGTTCTCTCTGTATCTATGAGTCTGTTTCAATAATGCTGCAATAAATATAGGGATATATATATACATATATATATATATATATATATATATATTTCAAATTGGTGTTTTGAGATCCTTTGGATAAATCTCTAGAAGGGAAATAACTGAGTCATAACAGAGGTCCATTTTTCATTTCTTGAGGAAACTATATACTGTTTTCATGGTGACAGCACCAATTTGCATTTCCACCGACAGTGAACCAGGGTTCCCTTTTTCCACATCATCATCAACACTTGTCATTTGTGGATTTATTGTTGATAGCCATTCTGACAGGTGTAAAGTGATATCTCATTGCATTTCTTTACTGCTTAGTGATGTTGAGCATCTTTTCATATGTCTACTGGTCTTCTGTATGTTCTCTTTAAAGAATTGTCCCTTCAGGTCCTCTGCCCATTTTTTATTTTTTAAATTTTTTTCACAGAGAGAAAGTCAGAGAGAGGGACATATAGGAACCAACAAACAGGAAGGAAGAGTGATTAGAAACATCAAATTCTGTGTTGCTGCACCTTAGTTATTCACGGATTGCTTTCTCATTTGTGCCTTGAATGGGGGGCAACAGCAGAGTGAGTGACCCCTTGTTCAAGCCAGTGACCTTGGGCTCAAGCCAGCGACCTTTAAGCTCAAGTAGTAAGCTCACATGTATCATCTCATGCTCAAGCCAGCGGCTATGCACTCAAGCTGGTGAGCCCAGGTTCAAGCCAGAAGAGCCTGTGCTCAAGCCAAGAACCTTGGGATTTTGAACCTGGATCCTCCACATCCCAGTCTGACACTCTGTCCACTGTGCACCACCTGGTAAGGCCTGTGCCAATTTTTAAGTGGATTTTTTTTTTGGTGTTAAGTAGTATGTGTTCTTTATCATTCTTGGATATTGACCACTTATCAGGTGTATCATTGGAGAATATGCTCTTTCATTGGGTAGGTTTTCTCTCTTATTTGTTTGTTGATGGTTTCCTTTGTTGTGCAAAACCTTTTTGATTTAAAGCAATCTCATTTATTTTTTCTCTTGTTTTCCTTGCCTGAGGAGTTGTATCAAAAAACATATTGCTACAAGAAATGTCTGAGATTTAACTGTCTATGTTTTCTTCCAGAATTCAGGATTTTAGTAGTTTTAAGGCTAACATTTAAGTTTGTAATCTATTTTGAGTTTATCCTAGTATAAGGTATAAAAAAGTGGTCTACTTTCAGTTTTGTTCATTGATTTTCTTTTGCACATATCTGTTCAATTTTCTCAGCAACATTCATTGAATAGACTGTTTTTACCCCACTGTATGTTCTTGCCTCTTTTGACAAAATGTTAATTGACCATATATATGTGGGTTTATCTCTGGGCTTTCTATTCTGTTGCATTGATATATAGGTCTGCTTTTATGTCAGTACCATGCTGGGCTTTTTTTATGTGTTTTTTTTGTGACAGAGACAGAAAGAGACAGAGAGAGGGACAGATAGGTACAGACAGGAAGGGAGAGAGATGATAAGCATTAATACTTTGTTGCAACACCTTAGTTGTTCATTGATTGCTTTCTACTATGTGCCTTGACTGAGGGGCTTCAGCAGACCAAGTGACCCCTTGCTCAAGCCAGCGACCTACGGCTCAAGCTGGTGAGCCTTGCTCAAACCAGAAAAGCCTGTGATCAAGCCAGCCACCTCGGGGTTTTGAACCTGGGTTTTCTGCATCCCAGTCTGATACTCTATCCACTGCACCACTGTTGGTCAAGCAGTACCATTGTTGTAAAGTACCGTGCCTCACTTCCACAGATTTACATAGAGTCACCAAGTCCAGATAAATTTTGAAGGGTTTTATTAAAAGGAGGAAATTTCTTAATATGCTGTTTGCATATGACTAACATGGGGCATTGTAGACCCAAATCGTGCATGACAAAAATATTTCAGAGGCTGGTTACATACCCTTGACCACATACAGTTTGGGGGGAGCATGACATTATTATACAAGCTTATAACATTTGTTTAGGGGATCCATAGAAACATTAAAACTTTCAAGGTAATAAAATCAAAGGCATTTACAAATCTTTTAGTGTCTATCTCCCCTCCTTTGATTAGAAGTATGTTACTCTCAGGATTCTAGGAAGGAAGGAAAAGCCAAAATAAATTTAGGGTAGTATGTAAATTCTGTCTCTTATTAAAAGAGAAAAGAAGTTCCTCAGACAACCTTTATTCTATAGTTAAAACTATATGACGCATTGTTCTTATAAGTCAGGAAGCTCCTACATTCTTCTCCCTCCCCTCTCCAAGGAAAGGATGGGACAGGAAGCCCGACCTTTCTTCCAAAAATACTAATTTTGTTACTTTTTGGTACCTTATCACATTCCCCACTGGTTTTATATTCTAAATCAAATCTTTGACTTAATTTAAGGAGGTGCATAACATGTAACAAATATTTAACAGACAGCATTAATAGCAATATGGTTCATTAAAGCTTATAAACTGTACAACTTTTGCAACTTATATAAAATTAACTGGCTTTTATAAAAATTTTCCTACTTTGCTTAGTGTTCATTTGGACATAAACTATACACTCAAATATTATTCCTTATGTAATAGATTCTAAATCTGGCTTTTCTAAATATCCCTGTCCTGTTGGCAAAATCTTTTTTAATTGATTGCTAATAAATCTTTAGTAACAGGGGTTTTAGTAAAGTTATTAAAATTTCTTAAAAATCTCACTGGTTTTAGGTAGTTATTCTATACTCATTTGAATTCCCATGTTCTGATTTTGAAGCAGACTGGAAAAATATAAAATAAACAACAAAATTAAAATAACCAGTGCTAACAGATACTATAACAGGTGTTCTAATACAATGAAGTGATTAAAGCCTATTAGATTATTAAGCAAAGTCTTAACTAATACAGCAGGATCTAAAATAAAATTCTTATAGCCTTAAATGTCCTTAACATATTAATGTAATTTTACTAAGTCCATGTTGACACTATCACTGCTTCAAATTATTTGTAAATGTAACCCAATCTCACTTTATTCTGAGAACTTTCCCAAGGAGAAGGAGTCACACATATTCAGAAAAAGTCCACAAGGCACTGGAGTTGTGGTCACATTTCCACAATTTGCAGCTAGAGTTGAAGTTCCAATGATCACTGCTTCTAGCTGGCAATGATTCAGGTAGACTGGAAAAGTTGTCTGCAGCACATATGGAGACGGAGCTTTCATTTTCTTTAAACTGGAGAGATGAACCCAGGGTGCCTTTCCCTGGAGCTCTGCAACTATGACGTGGTGAAGAGAACCTTGGGATACACTATGCTGGGTGGCAGAGGTAAATTTATCTAAGTTAGTAGCAGGTCACAGCCTAAAATAGGCATGGGGCATTGAGGCAAGAAGAATAAAAAAGACACTATACATTAAACAAAGCAGCAGAAAATAGGACTATCAATACCCACAACAAAGATCTTTGAGGGTTAAATAAAACCTAAATATTCAGGCTAGGTATAGTAAGTGGCCCTCATATTCATAAGAAATGAGATCAGTTTACCTGCTACTTGGAAGAAATACCTTAGGCTCATCCACAGTGTCATGAGATATGGCTGACAGCACTGGGCACCTTTAGCTTTCAGTGGCAAGTCCCAAAAATCTGGTCAAGGTTAGGTCACAGGTGGCTGGAGCAGGCTGGAAGAGACTGAACCTCCCCTTAGAGGAAGTGAGGGGGCAGCTTACCTTCCAGTGTCCCTTTTTCCCATAGCAAAGGCATGTCCCTGGTGGGGGTTGAGAAGCCTGGCAGACCTTAGCTCAATGACCTTCCTTTTCACTCTTGAAGCAAAGCCCTGATGGAGTCCCATGAAGGCTCTTTGGGGTGTTGGAGCTTTTAAGGGCATATACCAAGAGCTAGTATTCTGCCTGCTATCTTTTTGGGCTCTATTTGCCTTTTCTGTTCCTCTCTTATTCATTATAGACCTTAAAAGCCATGCTCAGCCTGACCTGTGGTGGCGCAGTGGATAAAGCGTCAACCTGGAAACACTGAGGTTGCCAGTTCAAAACCCTGGGCTTGCCTGGTCAAGGCACATATGGGAGTTGATGCTTTCTGCTCCTCCCCCCCTTCTCTCTCTCTCTCTCTCTCTCTCTCTCTCTCTCTCTCTCTCTCTCTCCCCTCTCTATAATGAATAAAAATAAATAAAAAAAAAATCTTAAAAAAAAAAAAAAAAGCCATGCTCAGAAGATCTCACTGAGGGGCTTGAGGTTTCTTATCTACCTATGTAAACTTTTTCCATATATCTGGAGCTGATTGGAAAAAGACAAAAGCAGCATTATTAGCTGTATCAAATAAAAGAGGGTAGAAGTTTGCAGGAGAAACAGGTTTGGTGTCTCCTGTAGGATTCCAGAGTCTCTCTGCTGCTGAATAACTCAGTACATTAACATTCAAAAGAAATTTTTAACATTTATATGCTACATAAAACACATTATTAATAATTATTACATATTCCCTAAATATCCAAACCAAGATTTCAAAATCACAGGGCTATAAAACAGCAAATAAAAAGGAAAATTAACAAAAGGCTTTTGAAATAACATATATATTCTTAACATGGAAAATATTTTTTACACAATAAGGGATCCTTGGTACAAAAAGGAAGTCTTTGGATTTTATATGCCTTATTATTAGTACAATTTTAGTATAGTTTACAATAAGAGGATTGTAAACTACTACCCCCAATGAATTATTGAATTATTGATTTACTGAGAAAAATAAGGAATGTTCAAAATGCACTCATTATTTCATAACTACCCAGCTGACAAAGAGATATTAACCCTCTTTTTGACCTACAGTGCTTTATTTTATTAAGACAATATAAGGGTCAGGGTGCCTGGGATTCCTGGAGCAGACTCGGGAACTGTCATAGGAACCTACCATTCTTTTCTTCATTGTTTTTCCTGCAGTCAAGCCATTAGCAAAACAATGTTTTTTCCTAAGCATGAATTTAATCCAATCCACAACCTGCAACTAACTGCCTTGCTCTGAGCAGCTGCCCAGTACTATTTCCCACAACAAAAGAAGCAAATTAAAAATACAAATTTTACAAATTTATCTTCCCAACAGTGGGCTGCTTTAGTCCACATGAGGTTTTTAATTTCTCTGCAATTCCCTGAAAATTCCTTTTACAATTTTCTACTATTATGGCTAAAGCAGTGGGTCTCCCCAGTGAATTTCATGCCTGCCACATCAAACAACAACCATTCCACATGAAAGAACTGGGCAATGGTAGGGGAAACTTGGAGGGGACTCAACACTTGCCGTGGCTGCGTAGGAGAGAGTCGGAACACTTCTCCAAGTGCTAGTTTTGTAAATTTTACACTTATTTTTTATTCTATAATTTTTACACCACCGGAGGGCAACAAGCCACCACCCCCAACCCATGGAGGACCCACGTGACCCCTATGTCCTAGGAAAGGGAAGAGGAGAGGCAGCTGAAGGGCCTGTCCCTGATAATTCTATTTCCTATAATCCTATTACTCATGATTCCATCACTTATTCTGGAGTTGCAATTTATTTCAAGGAACTAATAACCAGCAAGGTCCACACCTGTGGTTTGGACCTGGTTAATTTCTAAACCTTTTTACCTGGCCTTTTCTTGTACAACCTAAGGCACACTGAATCCTAGCCTAACCAAGTGCCGGGAGGTGGCAGCATGGCTCAGCTCTTGGTGCTCGGCCTGCTTCCCTTTGTCACCCTCATGCTCAGGTGCTCTGCAGTGGCTGAGGCAGAAGCATGGCTGGGTGGGAAAGGAGAAGGCTTGCGCTCGCTTCTCCGTGGGTGCACCCCTATTCCATCATCCCGCACCTCACACATCCCAGCTTGGCTTTTTATTTTTTCCTCATTTAAATTGCCCATTTGCTGCCTCTTTCTCCTAGATACTTGAGAAACATTTTCCTGGGCATATTCCCTATTGCAATATGCACACTGATTTTTTTTTTCTAGTGGAGTCTTCATTTTTTTTCTCAAATCCCCTTTCTGTCCTAGACGTAAATCTGGTCAGAGTAGAAAGAAGTAGCACCCTTTCTGTATTGAGAAAACTTTTAGCCATTGTGGCAGATTCATTGTTAGATTTAGCCACTGATCAATGTAGGGATACTGATCAGGGTGGCCCAGATCCTCAGTTATGATGTTCCAAACTGCCCTTACTAACTGGAGATTAAAAGTCCCAGCTGATGGCCGTTCAACCCCAAAGGTGGGCCATTCTGACTCACAGAGAGTGTGAAGCCTATTCTTGGACCATTTAATTCCATATCCACAGTTGTCTTCATAAGCTTTTTGAAAGTGCTTTAGGAGACAACCTAAAGGGGTCTTTTGTGTACTAGGCCCTCCACCCATATTAATAGCTAGGGCCACCGATTTACAAAATTGAAACTGTCCAGGAAAATCCAGGATTAGCACACTAATAAAAGCAAAAAAGATATTTAATTATTACACAAGACAAGGGGAAGGAGCCAACAGAAGAGAATAATTTCTTCAGGGGAGAAATCAGAGTGCCCTGAAGCCAGAGGTCTTGGGTCCAAGAAAAGATATGTAGTGGCTCTGAGGAAAGAGGCCTAAACCATGAAATGTCACAAGAGATTTCTTGGATGAACAAAGAGAATTTATAGTACAGACAATTCACCATTTACAAATCTTTAATACATCTAAGAATATCGCAATATTTTATAAGGCCTTAAAAACAGACATGTTTAGACATTAAACAAAGACTTCACATATACAAATCACAAATCAAGAAATCGAAATGAGTGTGTTTTACTTATTCCAATCAAAATTATACCAGATATTTTTCTGACAAAACAAAAAGACAAAACAGATTACTTACTATTTAAGCACACAACTCAAGAGACAAGGAAAGGGTTTCCCTAGGGCCTCTCAGGTCCTTTCAGGCCGCATCCCTGGGAGGGCTTAGGCTCAGACACCAGAGATTTCCACTCACACACTAATCACTCAGGGGTTTTAGACAGAAAAATTAAAAACAGAGACTAAGATCTTGACAAACACAAAGGTGTCCCTGGAAGTCTTGAGAAAGGACTTATCAGCTCAGTATTAACTCAGTCCCTACTTAGTCTCTTCCTGAGAGCACCACCAGATGTGGCACTACCAAATGTCTCCACTCAGGTCTTTCTCTGAGAGTACAACCAGATGTCTCTGGAAGTTCAAAGTTAACTTAGTCTCCACTAATGGTCTTCCTAGATCAAGAACAAATGTGCAAACACAAACAGATGTCTCTGGAAGCTCAAGGCAGAATTGATTAACCTGGTCAACTCAGTTCACACTAATTGTCTTCCTAGAGTACAAATAAATGTGCAAACACAAACGGATGTTTTACCAGAGTGCAACCAAATGTGTCCCGGATAAGCCCACATCACGAGTAAGATTGTATCCAATCCCTATGCAGCAGATCCAGACAGACTAGTACCAAACAGCAAAACAGAAAATTGGCCCTACAAACACAGCTCTGGAGTCCCAAACAGTAGAGCAGAATGTAAAGCCAGTAGCCACAGCCACCATCACAGCTGCCTGGACCATGCAGGTTCTCATTAGATTTGGACAGACAGTAGTGAAACAATGGTGCCAAGAATTGGTGGGCCATTAGCTTTAATCCTAGCTTGCACTTAGGGGTAAAGAAATACACACAGTGGAAAAACACTTCCCCTTCCATTCAGGGCTCCCAAAACCACTCACTGACTTATTCGAGTTTCCTAGAATCAAAGGTTTCTAACCTCACCAGCCTTATTCACCTCATTTTCACATCTGCTCCTCTCTGCACAAACTCTGCACTAACTGGCTTCTCCTTCAGCACTCCACCATCTTGGCTGCCTCTCCTCACCTTCACATGGCCTTTTTCTGCTCTCTGTTCTCCAATGCTAATCTCAGGAACCAAGAGAGAGCAAGCTCCTGGTCTGCCCCATTTTATATTGTAGAAATCAAAACCTTTAATCCAATATAAAAACAAGAAAGTCCCTGATACAAAGTCACTTATCTGAGGCATAATGGGATTTCTCATGAGAGTGCACCACTCCAGGGTGGAAAATGCTTAGTCTTAAAACTGAGCCTTAGGCTATAATGACTTTGCCAGTTTACAGCCTGTCTCCCACACAAAAAGCAAGCAAATATATTTAAAAATTTATTTGACCAACATTCCACCCCTTTTGCTCACTTCACAATCTAAAGCACAGGTATTCCAGCATAAGGAAATTGGCACATTACACAAGTTACAACAGCACAAGTCATACAGTTTCAACAATTCAATGGTACAATTTCACCAGTCTCTGAGCACTCTGTCAAAAGCGTAAAATGTCCTCCGCCTTTTTTCTAGCCATGGGAAAGGCTTCCCAGAACAAGGGAGTGCTTCCAGCAAAGCTGACCCACTCCCATCAGGGTATTTTACATTGTCCAAAATTCGTAAGTCCATTCAACAAAGGAGCCAGTGCTCATTCGGGTCATAGTCCAGGAATCAGTCCAAGCACATGGGCCCTCAGCTGCCCCCCTCATCCCTGCCATTCTGGCAAGTCTTACACTGTCCCAAGGAAGAGCACATGGCAATGGCAGTCAGCATTTTCATCTCTGCTCCAGAGAGCATGATGACATTCACCCCTATGTCCCAAAATTGCATACCTACCAGGGGCATAGTAGGTATTCCTTGCTGCTTGGCTCTTACCTTCTGGAGACTGTGGACTGAAACTCCAGCCCGATTTTCCTCATGCTCCAAAGAACTGAAAACACTAGCTCCTGCTGCTGGGGTCAAACCTTGGGCCTCTGCTGCCTTCTGCTCTATGGGATTTATAGCTCCAGCCTCAGCCTCAGACCTGGCTTCCTGCCACTGCTGACTCTCCACAACATCCAGGGCAATTTGCAACCCATGAATCAGTGATTCCTTCTCCAGCGGCTGCTCCATTTCCAGGCGAATCTCACGAACCTGGTCAGCCTCCTCCGGTGCTTTCTCCAGCTCCAGGGTTGGCATCTCTTTCTTCCACATTTGCTCCAGCTCCTTCCACTGCTTGGTTTGCAGGCCCCAGGCAGACTCTTCCACAGAGCTCTTGGTTTCCTCACGCATAACTGTAAAAGTCAGCCAGCCTATGGTCCCCAAAAGGACAGCCATGGGGAACCATAACAGTCCTGTATTCCACCGCTCAAAGGTGGTGGTGGCTCCATACTGAACTGTATCGAATCCTGCCACAGACTATGCCAAATGTAAAGCCAGTAGCCACAGCCACCATCACAGCTGCCTGGCCCATGCAGGTTTGCATTAGATTTGTACAGACGGTAATGAAACAATAAAGCCAAGAACTGGTGGGCCACTGGCTTTAATTCTAGCTTGCACCTGGTGGGCAAGAAATACATACAGTGGGAAAACGGTTCCCTTTTCATTCAGGGCTCCCAAAGCTACTGACTTATCCGAGTATTCCTAGAATCAAAGGTTTCTAACCTCACTAGCCTTATTCACCTTTGTTTCCCATCTCCTTCTCTCTGCACAAACTCTGCAATAACTGGCTTCTCCCTCAGCACTCCACCATCTTGGCTGCCTCTCCTCTCCTCCACGTGGCCGTTTTCTGCTCTCTGCTCACCAATGCTAATCTTAGGAACTGAGAAAGAGCAAGATCCTGGCCTGCTCATTTTATATTGTAAAAATCAAAACCTTTAATCCAATATATAAACAAGGAAGTCTCTGATACAAAGTCACTTATCTGAAGCATAATGAGATTTCTCATGAGAGTGCACCACTCCAGGGTGGGAAAGGCTTAGTCTTAAAAGTAAGTCTTAGGCTATAACGACTTTGCCAGTTTATAGCCTGTCTCCCACAGCAAAAGCAAGTAAACATATATGTCATATTTAGAAACGTATTTGACCAATGCAGGTCTGCCTTACCTACATATCTCCAGAGTCACAAACAGCAAAGCCACAGATTTGTCTTACCTCCATACTAGTCCCAAACAGAAATGCAAGAATTCAGTAAAGCAAAAGAGTTGCTTTACCTACCTACTTGATTTCTTTGCCAAATTGTCCAAATCATCGAATTTGGGAAATGGGGAGCATCTGCCAAAGAACTGTCCGAACCCACAGGAAAACAGGAAGTCCTGAAAACATCTCAGGTGATGCCTCTTCTCGAGATTCCAGCAGGGTTGGGCAGTCCCCTGGAGAGACCAGCCGATTTGGGTGTATCTCCCCAGTGACACAGAACAGTGAAACCCCACAATGGGCATCAAATGTTGTAAAGTACCATACCTCACTTTTGCAGGTTTATGTAGAGACACCAAGTTCAGATGAATTTTGAAGGGTTTTATTAAAAGGAGGAGATTTCTTGCCTGACCAGGTGATGTCACAGTGGATAAAGCAGGGGATGCAGGGGACACAGGTTCCAGACTCTGAGATTGCCAGCTTGAGTGCGGGTTCATCTGGTTTGAGCAAAAAGCTCACTAGCTTGGACCCAAGGTCACTGGCTTAAGCAAGGGGTTACTCGGTTTGCTGTAGCCCCACAGTTAAAGGAAAAGCAATAAATGAACAACTAAAGTGCCAAAACAAAAAACTGATTATTGATGCTTCTCATCTCTCTTCATTCCTGTATGTCTGTTCGTATCTATCCCTCTCTCTGTGTAAAAAAAATAAATAAAAATAAATAAATAAATAAGGATAAGATTTCTTAATATGCTGGCCACATACTGCTAACACAGGGCATTGTAGACCCAACTTGTGTGTGCCAAATACATTTCAAAGGCTGGTTATATACCCTTGACCACATACAGGTTGGGGGGAGCATGACATCATGACACAAGCTTATAACATTTGTTTAGAGGGGATGCATAGAAACATTAAAACTTTCAAGGTAATACAGTCAAAGACATTTACAAATCTTTTAGTGTCTATCTCCCCTCCTTTAATTAGAGGTATGTTACTCTCAGGGATTTCAGGAAGGGAGAAGAGCCAAGATCAGTGTAGGGTGGTATGTAAATTCTGTCTCTTATTGAAAGAGAAAAGAAGTTCCTCAGACAACCTTTATTCTATAGTTAAAACTAAATGATGTATTGTCCTTGTAAGTCAGAAAGCTTCAACATTCTTCTCCCTCCCCTCCCCAAAGAAAGGATGGGACAGAAAGTCTGACCTTTCTTCCTCAAACATCAATATTAATTTTTTGGTACCTTACCACACCATGCTCTTTTGATTACTATGGCCTTGTAGTATAGTTTGATATCAAGTAGTGTGATATCCTGTTGGGCAGATAAAATATATTATGCTTACTTTGTCAAAGATAGTGCTGCCCATGTGGAAGCCCGTCACCCAGGTGATATTAGTTGCCCTTCTTGCTTGGAATGGGCATGATTATATTAATGTGTGTTGGGGCAGGCTGTGGGCAGGCAGGATCCTTGTAGCCTGGGGCTTAGTTTTAGGACTAAGCTTTTCCCACCCTTTTTGATGTAGGGTGGTGTGCTTTCATGAGAAATCCCATTATGCCTCAGATAAGTGACTTTGTATCAGAGACTTCCTTATTTGTATATTGGGTTAAATGTTTTGATTTCTACACTATAAAATGGGGGCAGACTGGGAGCTTGCTCTCTCGGTTCCTGAGATTAGCATTAGAGAGGAGACCAGAGAGGAGAACAGAGAAGGTCCATGTGGAGGAGGCCAGGAGAAGCAGCCAAGATGGCAGAGTGCAGACTATTTGTGTGTTTGTGTGTGTGTATGTGTGGTTCTATATAAATTTGTATATCATTTGACTCACTTTTGCAAAATGCATTATCGGTGTTTGACAGGAATTGCATTGTATCTATAGATTGCTTGGGTACTATGGACATTTTAATGATGTTCATTCTTCCTATCCATAAACACAATATATGTTTTAATTTATTTGTATCTTATTTCTTTGTTCAGTGCCTTACAGTTTTCCAAATACAGATATTTTACTGCCTTGATTAAATCTATTCCAATGTATTTTCTCTTTTGAGGTGTAATTGTAAACAAAATTGTCTTCTTAGTTTCCCTTTCTGATAGTTTATTTTTGGTATATAAAAATGCTACTGTCTGTATTATTTTTGATGTCACCACCATCAATCAGTGACCTGGTCCTAAAACCTGGAGTCATCTCTGACTCTTCTTGTACCCAGACATGTTGTTAAGATTCAGAGACAAATAGTGCTATTTTCTAAGTTCCCATTTGTTCTCTTGTCTTGAAATTCTAAGCAAACTTTACCTATCCTCAATATTCTGGCATTCTATAAGTGATGATAAAAATTACTGACAGTGACTGAAATAATACCTGTATGGCCTTAAAAACCAGAATGTCTTTAAGCTGGGCAGGAGAGCCTTGTTTATAATTCAGTAATCTCCTGTTATCTTTTGATTAATCTGTGGTTGCAATTCCTTCCTTAAACTGTCTTCACTATTCATTCTAACAAGAAGACCATTTTTCTTTCCTGGATAAAATAGGAGCACAATAGAAAATAAGTAGTTTAAAGTTTTTCAAATAATTTGTAAGCATGACTTCTCTTTTCTTCATTTTTTTCTCTCTTTCAAAAACTTTGAGCCCTGGCCAGATAGCTTGATTGCTTAAAGCAATGTCCCAAATGTAAAGCCCGTAGCCAGGGCCACCATCACAGCTGCCTGGCCCATGCAGGTACGCACTGGATTCGGACAGTCGGTAAAGACTGTCAGCTCCATGGTCAGCATCTTTTTCTCCCACATTTGCTCCAGCTCCTTCCACTGCTCAGTTTGCAGGTCCCAGGCAGCCTCTTCCACAGAGCTCTCAGTTTCCTCACGCATGGCTGTAAAAGTCAGCCAGCCTACGGTCCCCAAAAGGACAGCCATGGGGAACCATAACACTAGCCAGTCCTCTACTCCACCACTCAAAGGTGGTGGTGGCTCCTTGCCGATCTGTATCGAATCCTGTCACAGACTATGCCAAATGTAAAGCCAGTAGCCAAGGCTACTATCACAGCTGCCTGACCCATGCAGGTTCGCATTGGATTTGGACAGTTGGTAAAGAAACAATGAAGCACAAAATTGATGGGCCATCATCTTTAATACTAGCTTGCACCCAGCGGGCAAGTAAAAACACACACTGGGCTCCAAAACCCACTCACATTCAGTGCTCACAAAGCTACTGACTTATCCGAGTTTCCTAGAATCAAAAGTTTCTAGCTCACCAGACTTACTCACCTCTGTTCCCCATCTCCTTTCTTCTCCCTGCACAAACTCTGCACAAACTGGCTTCTCCTTCAGCACTCCACCATCTTGGCTGTTTCTACTGGCCACATGGCCTCTTTCTGCTCTCCTCTCTGCTCTCTCTTCTCATGTTAATCTCAGGAACCAAGAGAGCAAGCTCCTGCTCTGCCCCCATTTTAAAGTATAGAAATCAAAACCTTTAATCCAATATACAAAATAGGAAAGCCTCTAATACAAAGTCATTTATCTGAGGCATGATGGGATTGTACCACCCCACATCAAAAAAAGTGGGAAAGGCTTAGTCCTAAAACCAAGCCCCAGGCTACAAAGATCCTGCCTGCCCACAGCCTGCTCCCAACACACATTAATATCACCTGGGCGATGGGCTTCCATGTAGGCAGCGTCATCTTTAACAAAGTGAGCATAATATATTTTATCTGCTCAACACCAAAGCACAGAGGTTGCAGGTTTTATCTCTGGTCAGCACACTTACAAGGATAGTTTGATGTTTCTCTCTCTCTCTCTTTCTCTCTTTCTCTCTCTTCTTTCCTCTAAACTAAATAAAATTAACATAAAAAAGAAAACTTTGCATTTACACTGTGACCACCCTTTTCTTGATATGCTTTTGTTTACATGAAAACATTCTTTTCTTATTTTATTTTCTCTCTGAGTGCAATCCTTTTTCAGACTCAGCAGCGTAATCTTTTTTGTCTATCTGTACTTTAAAAGTTTGTTTCTTAAATCTCTCCCTGAGTTCACTCACCATTTTTACTCTTTAGACCTTACCAGTGTCTTATTCATTAGCACAACATTTACTACCACCAAACTCACACATTTTAATCTGAAGCACATATCTCTCTTCTTGAGATCCAGCTTCCTCTCTGGCAACTCCATTTAGTTTTTCTCATAGATCCTATAACCTTATCCTTTCAAACACTGAACCATTCATCTATTTTTTTTTCTTTTGGGAGAAACTTACATCACTGCTGGGTATCTTCATCAGTTAAGGCTTCTATAACAAAAATCCCATAGGCTGAATGGCTCAAATAGCAAACATTTATTTCTCACTATTCTGGAGGCTAGGAGTCCAAGATCAATGTATCAATCAGAAAAGTAAGGACAGGTACTGAAAAGGTTGTAAAGAAAAAAGAAATCTCATTCTCTGCTGGAGGGAATGTAAACTGGTATACCCGCTAAGAAAAACAGCAAGAAAGTTTCTTAGAAATTAAGAATAGAGTTATCATAGAACCTGATGACCCTTTTTCTAGTTTGGGGGTATCCAATCTCCAAACTTGAAAACATTTATTCACAAACATACAGGGCTGGGAAAAAGTAGGTTTACAGTTGTGAGTGTGTGAGACACAGAGTTTATTTTTGTAATATTATTTATATTATTTTCCATAAAAACAAATGTAAACTTACTTTATCCCATGTTGTATATACAATCCTATATTCAATGCATTGTTCAAAATGGCTAAGATAGAGGAGATAGTCAAAATGTCCTTTGATAAGTGATCAGATAAAGAAGATGGAATACTATTCAGCCATAAGAAAAGATGAAATACTGCCAATTGCAACAACATGAATGGATGTTCAGAATACCATGCCAAGCTAAATAAGCCAGATGGAAATAGTCAAGAACCATATAATTTTACTCATATGTGGCATATAAAACTGAAAGCAAACAAGAAAAAAGACAAACAAAAACTCATAAACATTGGCAACAGTATGGTAGTTACAAGAGGGAAACGGGGGTTGAGGGTGGTAGTAACAGGTAAACGTGGTCAAATATTTGGTGACAGAAGAAGACATGACTTCAGGTGTTGGACATGTAATATACAGATGATACATTGCAGAATTTTACCCTTGAAACATATATTATTAATGTTACTTCAATTAATTTAATAAAAAATAATAATAAGCCACCAGGCAGTGGTACAGTGTATAGAGCATCAGACTGTGATGCAGAGGATTTAGGTTCAAAACCCTGAGGTCACCAGCTTGAGCGCAGTCTCACCAGCAAGAGTGTGGGGTCACTGGTTTGAGCATAGTATTGTATACATGACTTCATGGTCACTGTCTTGAGCCCAAAAGGTAACTGACTTGAAGCCCAAGGTTGCTGGCTTGAGCCGAAGGTCACTGGCTTGAGCAAGGGAGCACTCACTCTGCTGTAGCCTCTTGGTCAAGGGACATATGAGGAAGCAGTCAATGAACAACTAAGGTGCTGTAATGAAGAATTGATGCTTCTCATCTCTCTCCCTTTTTGTCTGTCTTTATCTGTCTTTCTTTCTCTCTCAGTCTCTCTCCCTGTCTCTGTCACACACAAAAAGTTTACATTAAATTAAATAACTTATTTAAACCACCAAAAATGTGTCATTAGGTTTAGTTTCTGGTGAAAGCCTTTTCCTTGGTTTTCAAAATACTATTTTCTTAAGAAAAAAAATACAGCCAACTCACTCTTGTTTCTCTATTTATAAGAAACTAATACCATCATGGGATTTCCACTATCATAATCTAAATATCTTTCCTGTAGGCCTTACCTCTGAGTAATATTATATTGGAGATTAAGGTTTTAATGTATGAATTTTGGTGGAGCACAAACATTCAGGCCATAGCAGTAAAGTTGGGAAAATGAATGCAAATTTTGATTCCTGAGATGTTAAAGTGATTCATATCTTTTCTACTGTGATTTCTGGCTTAATATTTGAAGTAGATTTAGTAATATGATCTAATGAGTCTTTAAACAGGCAAGGAAGGAATAAAAACATCCATAATAGATTTAAGTATTTATTCAGTCATTCAGCAAACATACACTGAGCACTTACTTTGTGCCAGAGATGAGTGATAATTATGGATAAAGATTAAGATAATCTATAACCCTCATGGAGTTCAAAATGTAGCATAATGAGTAGATTCTTCTTAATTTAGTGGTATAATTATATTTTTATTGTCTTTATTTTTAACATTTTTTAATTTAGAAATTAAATTTAATGAAGTGACATTCATCAATAATAGTGCATAGGTTTTAGGTGAAAATCTCTGTAATACTTGAACTATTGATAGTGTTGTGTGCCCATCACACATATTCAAAAAGTTTTCCAGGTTAGACATGTAAATGGTATAATTAATTTCATATGTCAACTTTGCTGGTCCACAGCCTGCCCAGACATTAGGACAAACATTATTCTGGGTGTGTCTGTAAACTTGTTTTTTTAAGTGAAATCAGCATTTAAATTGAAAGGCTGAATAAAGCAGATTGTACTGAATGATGTGAGTGGCCCTCATCTAATCTATTGAAGATCTGAATAGAGCAAAATGATCAACTCTCCTGTAAGGCTGAACTCCTCCTGCCTGAATAATTGAGCTGGAACGTGAACTTAGAAAGAAACATTAATTCTTCTTGGATTTTGAGAGTGCCAACTTTAGAACTGAAATTTGCACCATTGTCTCTCTTGGTTCTCAGGCTTCTGGACTCTGGCTAAAACTACACATCAGGTCTTCTGGGTCTCTAGCTTGCTGACTGCAAGTCTTGGACCTTCTCAACCTCTATAATCACAGGAACTACTTCCTTATAATAAATCTCTCTTCCTCTCTCTCTCTCTCTACCTACCTATGTATGATCTACTTATTGTCTCTTTATCTATCCATCTTATTGGTTTTATTTCTCTGGAGAATCCTAACTAGTAATAACTAATAATAGCTTTTCCCAGTACCAATCTTGTCTGTGTGATTGTTTTAAATTAACATATAATAAAATTAACTATTTTGTGTATAAAGTTATATAAATTTTAAAACATACATAGATTCATATAACTACCAACACAATCAAGATACAAAACAGCCTGACCAGGTGGTGGCACAATGGATTGATTGAGCTTCAGACTGGGATGTGGAGGACCCATATTTGAGACCCCGAGGTCACCAGCTTGAGCATGGGCTCATCTGGTTTGAGCAAGGCTCATCAGCTTGAGCCCAAGGTCACTGGCTTGAGCAAGGGGTCACTCAGTCTTCTGTAGCTTCCCAGTCAAGGCACATATGAGAAAACAATCAATGAACAACTAATGTATTGCAACAAAGAATTGATGCTTCTCATCTCTCTCCTTTCCTGTCTGTCAGTCCCTATCTGTCCGTTTCTCTGTCTCTGTCTCTGACACACACACACACACACACACACACACACACACACAAAGATACAAAACAACTTCATCACCCACCCATCCCAATTTTCTTTGTTATCCTTTTATGTCAACCTCTTTTGAGCCAGAAACCCTGGCAATCACTGATCTTTTCTTCCTGTAGGTTTTGCCCTCCCAAGAATGCCATAGCTATGGCATCATAGAATATATAATCTTTTGAAATTGTTTTTTCTCTTTCCATAATTCTCTGGATGATTATCTGGGTTATTTATATTAGTAGTTTGCTTCTTTTTACTACTGAATAGTATTCTGTTTTATAGATTTACCTCTTTCTGGTTATCCATTCTGCTTTTGAAAGGCTTTTTTTGGTGATTATGAATAAAGCTGCTATTAAACATTCTATTTCAGGTTTTTATGTGAACAAAAATTTTGGATAAATGCATAGAGCAAATATAGTGCCAATGGTATTTGTGGGTCACATAATAAATACATGTTTAACTTTGTAAGAAACTTCTAAATAGCCTGACCAGGCAGTGGCATAATGGATAGAGTATAAGACTGGAATGTGGAGGACCCAGGTTTGAAACCCTGAGGTCCCTGGCTTGAGAGCAGGCTAATTTGGTTGAGCAAGGCTCACCAGCTTGAGCCCAAGGTCGCTGGCTTGAGCAAGGGGTCACTCAGTTTGCTGTAGACCCCCAGTCATGGCACATATAAGAAAGCAACCAAGGAAAAACTGAGGTACCACAATGAAGAATTGATGCTTCTCATCTTTCTCCCTTTCTATCTGACTGTCCCTATCTGCCCCTCTCTCTTTCTCTACTCTATCTTTGTCACAAAAGAAGAAAAAAAAAGAAACTTCTAAATACTTTTCAAAAGAAGTAATACATTTTGAATTCTCATTAGTAGTGTATGATGCATTCAGTTGTTCTGCATCATTTTTAACATTTGTTATTACCAGATCGATTTTGTTTTCTTGTCCTAACGTATATAGGTAGCTCATTGTGGCTTTAATTTGCATTCCTTAATGTCCTCTTTCAATGTGATTATTTGCCAAATATCTTCTTATATCTTTGCCAATTTTTAATATTTTTTTTTAAATTGAGCTTTAAGTGTTCTTTATATACATATTTCAGATAGAAGTCCTTTTATGGCTATACAATTAGCTAATATATTCTCCAAGTCTGTAGCTTGTAATTTAATTCTCTTTATAGAGACTTTCTCAGAGTAAAGATTTTATTTTTATAAATTTTGTTTATGTTTTGTTCATCCATTTTTTATATAGATTATGCTTTTGGTGTCATGTGTAAAAACTCTTCACTAAGCCATACGTTCCAAATAGTTTATCCTATGGTTCTTATAAAAATCTTTTAGTTTTACATTTTACTTTTAAGTCCATGTACAATTTTTAGTTAATTTTTTATAAGCTGTGAAATTTAGACTGAGGTTTTTTTTTTAATATGGTTGTGCAATTGTTTCAACAACATTTGTTAAAAATACAATCTTTTCTTCATTTATTGCCTTTGTTGGAAGTCCATTGTCCATGGATGTTTATCTATTTCTAAACCCGCTGGCTTCCTTAGTGATTTTTAACTTCACTAATACCAGTCTGAATGTGGGTTCTATTGACAGGTGAAAAGTGAGCTTCCCTTATTTCACCAGAGGGTGGCTTAATGGATTAACCCAATTCTCATTGGATGGAGTGTCCTCTAATCTGATGTAGGGTTAGGAATCTGAACTAAAAAACAAACACTCTGTTGGCATAGACAATATTAAGACATGAAGAATCAAATTCTTCACTCCATTCTGAACTTTATACAAGTAAACTTTTTGGACTGGTTTTTATAAGCATATAGATCTGTCAGGGAACACTGACATCCTATACCATTATATGCTATAAAGAACTTAAAAAAATTGACTACCTTTGTCCAGAGTAACTTTTCTTGCTTTCCTCTATGTGATCCTACTGATTTTTTACTGGGAAAATGCCTAGTTACATTAATCTTATTAGCCAGACTGATACCACCTGGCTCCTCAAAGAGAATGAGAGACTTTTTCCTTCATTTCACAGACCCTTATTAAGTTTCTTTAAACAGAGGTCAAGTCTACTTCATCTCTGCTCCACCAGCACCTAAGACAGTGTCAGGCACTCTGTAAATACTACATGTTTGTTGTACTTGAATTTGTTCTTGATTTATTTGGAACAAAGTAAACAATAAGAGAAAGTTATGTAAAAATGTTTCCAGAATAAAAAGAAGACTGAATGATTATGTATGGGAGCTAGACTGAGTCAAAACACCTGAATTTTAATATCACTTATCACAAAACAGTTGTGTGTCTAAGTAAATCCTTTCATATTCTTCTATGTTGCTCTGTTCTGATCTGAAAAAGAAGGAAATTGGATGAAAACAGGTATAAAGCCAGAAGCCTCAGTCACTATCACAGCAGCCTGGCCCATGCAGGTTCGCATTAGATTCGGACAGTCAGTAAAGAAACAATGGAGCCAAAAACTGGTGGGCTATCATATTTAATCCTAGCTTGAATCCAGCGGGCAAGTAAAAACACACACTGGGCTCCAAAACCCACTCACATTCAGTGTGCACAAAGTTACTGACTTATTCAAGTTTCCTAGAATCAAAGGTTTCTAGCTCACCAGACTTATTCACCTCTGTTCCCCATCTTCTTTCTTCTCCCTGCACAAACTCTGCACAAACTGGGTTCTCACTCAACACTCCACCATCTTGGCTGCTTCTCCTGGCCTCCTCCATGTGGCCTTTCTCTGCTCTCTCCTCTAATGCTAATCTCAGGAGAGCAAGCTCCTGTTCTGCCCCTATTTTATAGTGTAGAAATCCAAACCTCTAATCCAATATATAAAATAGGGAAGTCTCTAATACAAAGTCACTTATCTGGGGCATGATGGGATTGTACCACCCCACATCAAAAAGGGTGGGAAAGGCTTAATCCTAAAACCAAGCCCCAGACTACAAGGATCCTGCCTGCCCACAGCCCGCCCCAACACACTTTAATATCACTTGGGCGATGGCTTCCATGTGGGTGGCGCCATCTTTAACAAAGTGAGCATAATATATTTTATCTGCCCAACAGCAGGATTTGCAAAATCAATATAAATTAATGAAATATGATATGTATAAGAAAAGTAGCTGCAGAATCTCATTGATAAGTGACAATTACTGCTATGCCTCTCTGAAAGAACTGAGGGAGTTGTGGGACTGGGAGTAACTGGAAAACTTATACTTACAAAAGGGAGCTACTATCACTCAGCTCGAGCAAGTTTTGACCTATAAGATCAGTATTGCAACACCATTTGATTTTTCAGAAAACAAATAAACAAACAGAAATTCAGGTTTCCATTAAAAACTTTCATATTTTGATATATTTGCCTCCAGTTTAAAAATATATATATCATGTAGGTTAATGAAAATACCAAAAAACACCCATTTGTGGGCCAGATCTTTGGTTTGTGACCTCTGGAGTAGACAGAATTCATGGCTTTCTGCCATAAGGTTCTGAGGTTCCTTATCTTCTGCTTAGGAAGCAGGGAGTTAGAATGATTAATTTCTTTGCTGATGGTATACTTAATAACAACGTGCATTTTTATCAGGCTCTTTGAAAACTTAATCCTTTATTAAATAACATTAGCAGCTTTATATGCTATTAAGGTAACACCCAATATTCACATTTAGGAGACTGTATGAAAGTAATTTATTAAAACATTTGTAGGAGTGATAAAATTATTAAAGTATTTTAATGCAGAAACTATCTATAGCCTATGAGGCTCACAGTCAAATGTAAGAACACTGTATAACACTCCCAATTTAAAAGTGCTTCATTATCAAACTCTAATAGAATGGGTTGGGCACACCTGCCTAACCTTCAACTATTCTTCAGATTGTTGACTAAGAAGAGAGATTGTCCTCTTTCCTGTCTGACTATTTGGTCGATATTTATGTGGAATTTCATGGTGGCCAAATGGACTGTTTAGTTCCAAGGCAGCACCCAAATCAAAGTGACTCCCTGTGCTGTTTCTTTTGTTGCCAAGTGGGGACTTGGCTTGCTTATCTCTCCTGCTGAACTGCCCACACACACTCCTCCTTTGGGCCCCTCTGCTGCCAAGACTAGCCTATGAGAACAAAATAGCCTTTTCCTGTAATCTTCTTTCTAGGAAACTGTTGGGAAAACAGCTGTGTTAGGCTTGCTTGCTTGTACTTTGCTTGTTTAGTGCATGAGCATGTGGAAGTGCCACGTGTGTATAGTCTATGTAAGGCTACAGGTGCTGCCACAGTGGCAGACAGGCAATGACAAAATGCAGATTGCCTGTCTGCCACTGTGAGCAGAGAGGAAGATTTAATGGCAGGCATACTAGGTGCATGCCCTGGGCCCTGACTTCTGAAGGACCCCACAAAACCCCAAATTTACACTTTTTTCTAATGTAAGGAGCCCAATATTTTCTTCTGCACCCAGAACCTCAACCGACTTTAATCTGCCTCTAATTATGAGGGAACATTTTTTGCTGTTTTGTTCACCTGCTGCTGTGAGAAGCGATTTTCCCCTGGCTGTTTGCTTATCCTCCATTGCAAGACTCTATTAAATGGGAATAGCCCAACACTTTCTGGCTCTGCAGTTTCTCTACTATCTGGTTGAATCCAATTTGGAACTCCCCAGCTTTGGCTTCATTACATATGTTGCAGCGAGCAGGGTTCAGATCAGATTGGTATGGAGCTGCCAACACCCTTGAAGGGTGGGGTAGAGGAGTGGTCATTGTTCTTCAGTATATGGTTCCCTGTGACTATTCTGTTGGGCTGGGTATTTTTTACAACCATGTGAGCAGAAACTGAGAAAGCTCTGTGTGAGAAACCACCAAAGTTTGAGACCTCCAAGATGATGTGCAGACTGAGCACCAACAGTGGCTTAAACTACAACAGTTGTAGTAGAAGGAGACTGACTGGGTTCAAAAGCCGCAGTGTGAGATGCAGACTGAATACCAATGGCACCTGAAACTGGAATGGTCACTGGAGAAGGAATTGCAGTTTCTTGAGCTGCAATTTGCCCTAGAGATAGAATGTTGGCAGTGATAGTTCTTGGAGAAACAACTATGAGTTCAAGAGTTTGAGCTTCAGCTTTAGGAAGAGAGCCAGTAGGTGCAAGAGCTGAAGTGGGCACTGAAGATGAAGCTGCATCTGTGCCAGTGGAGTCGCTCTGAGTCAGTGGGAGCAGGTGTTCCCAACCTATCCTCTTCTGAAGAGGAGGTTTGGGCTGAAACTGCCATCTGAAGACTCAGAGCCCATCTGGTTGTCACCCAGAAGGTAAACACTTAGCAGCCAAGAGTGCCTCAAGGGCAGGTACAACCCCCTCTGTAGGTAGTGGAGCACTCTGTAGTCTGGCCCTACACCCAGGCAGAACTGATAGAGTATGGGCAAAATTCAGGTAGAAATCCACAAAGCCACTGGCAGCCAGGTTGCTTCAATCATGGGACATAGGGGTGGATGGCACAATGCTCTCCATAACAGAGATGGAGAAATTGGCCACCATAACCATGCACTCCTCCCTGAGGCAGCATCTTCATAACTGCCATGGAAACCCAGGGAATGACACCTTATTAGAATGGTGATGACTGCTATTTGTGCAGTCTGGCAGAATGCTGGAAACTTGCCAGGGTCACTGAGTTGGCAGACACATACGGAGCTACATCAAGTCCTCTGGGAGCTGGGTATGAGGAATGCTGCTTTCAAACCAAGGTCCCATGGGCTAGATGAGAAAGTGTTTAGGCAGGGATGAGGGATATTATTCTATGTAGCACTTTATCATCCCTTTTTGGGTCACCAGTAAATATCTTGTGCCCCTATGGGGACAGCCCATTAACGTGGTTACACGCATAGTGGAAGATTTAGGGGAGCTAAAGACAGCACAGGACCATATAACTGTGATGCCTGCTGCCCATGCTGCTCCCCCACCCCACCTAACAAAAGAAACTGGCCTGTAAAGGCTACCTGAACACAGAATTTTTTATATTTGATTGCAGCCAGGGCAGATAGAGAGAAACTGGATGAAAAGTCTAAAGGAGTCCTGTTAGAACAGTGGTAGTCAACCTGGTCCCTACTGCCCGCTAGTTGGCATTTCAGCTTTCATGGTGGGCAGTAGCAGAGCAACCAAAGTATAAATAAAAAGATAGATTTAACTATAGTAAGTTGTTTTATAAAGATTTATTCTGCCAAACAGAGATTTATTCTGCCAACATAAAGTACTTGGTAAGTAATTATTATATGCTTTAATTTGCTATAACTGCTTTATAAATTTTATAAAGTAAAGTTACTTCCCTACTTTATAAATCACCATTACTGTGGAAGCAGTGGGCGGTTAGAAAATTTTACTACTAACAGAGATACAAAAGTGGGCGGTAGGTATAAAAAGGTTGACTACCATTGTGTTAGAGCTTTGGCAGCAGCTGAAGCTGGAGCAGAGGTTCCAGCCATTGAAAAAGTGAGAAAAGTGGGTAGCCCCAGCAACTGCCAAGAAAATGGCTGGCATTTGGATAGCATGGTTACAAGATTACCTTTTGGAGACAGCTGAGAGAGAAGAGGATTTCCCCAAGACTTTTTGTCTCAGTTAGAATAGGTTGAAGGCCAAGGGACTCTTGTAACAGGGATGGGTAGGGGCTGGAGGTCCCATGTGGAATATGCAATCCACTGGTCCCCTTCTTCTTTTTAATTTTTCTGAAATGAGAAGCGGGGAGGCAGAGAGACAGACTCCTTCATGTGTCTGACTGGGATCCACCTGGCAAGCCCACTAGGGGGTGATGCTTTGCCCATCTGGGGCTACTGCTCTGTTGCAACTGGAGCCATTGTAGTACCTGAGGTGGAGGTCATGGAGCCATTCTCAGAACCGGGGCCAACTTTGCTCCAATGGAGCCTTGGCTGCAGGAGGGGAAGAGAGAGATAAAGAGTAAGGAGAAGGGGAAGGCTGGAGAAGCAGATGGGCACTTCCCCTGTGTGCCTTGGCTGGGAATTTAACCCGAGACTTCCACATGCCAGGCCGACACTCTTCCACTAACCAACCAGCCAGGACCAAGCTGGTCCCCTTATAATATGCAGCAGATGTTGGCATTAGAAGACAATAGGTGTTCTTTTGTTTTGTTTTGTTTTTATGATTTTTTTGTTTTGTTTTATTTTTTGCAGCTAAGAGAACTGTCAAGGTGGCACAGGCCTTAAATGTGTTTGACACTGCCAAGCCCTGTAAGCTGGCTGAGGGGTTTGGATGGGGCTTGTGGCAATTTACAGTGCACTTATGGAAAGGTGCTGAGGTCTGTTATCAAAGAGCTGTATGGCTAGTTGCCTGTAATGGACCTTTACCTTGGTGATATGCAGACAGCTGGGCTTTCTATCATTGACTGATCATTGAGCAGTGTAATGGACTCTTGGAGTGCAACAAGAGGGGGACACTGGCTCACTTTCTGGATGAATATGCTGTTTGTGGACAGTACTACAAGAGACCTTGATAGGGGGCCATGGCGCCTGTGGAGGCCCTCTTGCACCAGGAAGCTGTTCCCATCCTGTTGCAGACGCAACAGGACACATTAAGATTTCAATGGATATAGCCCTGGACTATATAGGCCCTCTCACCTACCATAGGGTAAGGGGGGCTAGAGGTGGACTTCAAGTTGATGCCCTGGGCAGAGTGCTCAGGGAGACATTGAGGAGGGCACCTTGTAATTATTGTATAATTTCTGCTGTTGATGTAGGTTCTGTTTTTGTAATATACCTCTGTCCTCACACAGGGACCATCATGGAAGATACCTGTCATGTAGATTATGAGGTGAACCACCCTAAAGGGATGGAATGTTGGGAAAACAGCTTTGTTAGGCTTGCTTGCTTTTACTTTGCCTGTTTAGTGTGTGAGCATGTGTCAGTGCCACATGTGTGTAGTCTATGTAAGGCTACCAGTGCTTGCTCTCAGGGCATATAGAAGATTGCAGATTGTCTGCCTGCTGGGCTGCCACTGTGAGAAGCCATTTTGCTGTTCATTTGCCTGAGAAGCAGTTTTCCCCTGCCTGTTTGCTCATCCACCATTGCGAGACTATTAAACGGGAATGGCCCAGTGCCTTCTGGCTTTGCAGCTCCTACCATCTGCCCGAATCCAGTGTGGACCTGACTGTCCTTGACCACAAGCATTACAATAGTCCTCATCCCAGGACTGATTACTCCCTTTTTTTGTTAGTGTTTTTGGGCTTTCAGCTTTATTTTGACACTCTGTTCAGATGCAATCAGGGATGTAGAAGTAAATAGCTCAAATTGTTGGCATGCCCCATACCTCCCACCTTATTCATTTAAAATTTTGCATTTTTATGGAAGACCTTGAGTTTAGGATCAGCCAGTTTACCAGTAGCTTTCCCGCACCAGTAGCTTTCTCTTTGCTCTTCTCTTACTCAACATTTTGTGGAAGTGTAAAAGAGTAGGGTTATTTGGCAAGTGGTGGTTATGGGATTAGCGGTTACCTTGTGTAATATTGGTGGTTGAGGTCAGTAACGTTCACATTGGATTCAGGCAGACCACAGAAGAACCATAGAGCATGGCCCTGGCCGGTTGGCTCAGTGGTAGAGCGTGCGGGGGACCCGGGTTCGATTCCCGGCCAGGGCACACAGGAGAAGCGTCCATCTGCTTCTCCACCCCTCCCCCCCTCCTTCCTCTCTGTCTCTTTCTTCCCCTCCCGCAGCGAGGCTCCATTGGAGCAAAGATGGCCCAGGCGCTGGGGATGGCTCCTTGGCCTCTGCCCCAGGCACTAGAGTGGCTCTGGTCACGGCAGAGCAATGCCCCGGAGGGGCAGAGCATCGCCCCCTGGTGGGCGTGCTGGGTGGATCCCGGTCGGGCGCATGCGGGAGTCTGTCTGACTGTCTCTCCCCATTTCCAGCTTCAGAAAAATACAAAAAAAAAAAAAAAAAAAAAAGAACCATGGAGCAGAAAGGCATCAGGCCATTTCTGTTTACTGGATTCTGGCAGAGGTGCATGAGTGAATAGACAGGGGAAAACCATATTTTGCAGGAGTACCAGTGAACAGGGGAAAATTGCCCCTCAGAGTTATAGGCAAGCAATCAGGAAAACCACTCTTGGGAGAAAGTATCCATATCCCTATATAGGCCACACACACATAGCTTTCTGCCACATGCTCACGCACTAATCATGCAAAGTGTGTGCAGCTGGAAAAAAAAAAAGCAAGCATAACCACAGCTGTTTTCCTATACCTCTCCTAATAATATTTTCCCCCTGGAGGTTTTGTAGGAAGAACTCCAGAACTCGATTTCTTTATCATTTTAGTGTCCTTCCTCACTGGGGATGATAACAGCACCTACTTTGTGGAGTTGTTGGGAGGGCCAACTGGGATACACACCTTTAAAGCTCCTGGAACAATGCCTGGAACCATGCCTGGCACAAAGGGGAAGTTCATAAATTAACAAGAATGTTATCATTATTCTAGAAAGAACACAGTTTATGCAGGGCCACATGCTTCTTGGGAAAGCTGAGGAGCAAAGATCAGCCCATGGTGAGGAGCAGGGAGTCTGTGTTTTATCACAGATTCTAGGAAATCTTATGGCCCTGGTGCCTGTGGTTATCCCCCTTAAGCTCTCTCCTAATTCTTGCCTCAATAGGGTGCTTATAGACACTCAGCAACCAGTTGGCTGTGCTGTGGGCCCTTTGCCTTTCAGAGCACAGGTGCAAGTCTTAGATAATGAGGTGATGGTAAAATTCTGGACACATGAGATGGTATAACCCTTGATCAGACAGAACAGGACTGGCTGCAATTCCAGGTAGGGCTGGATGGATTTGCACCAGCTAAAAGCAGCCTTGCCTGGAATAACTTGTGCTGCCCAGAACCCTGCACTGTCCCCACCTCCAACATTAACAAGCAAATCCAGTCTTCTGATCCAATCTTCATATTCCCAGTGGCAATTTCATGGCATATGTTTGTAGTAAGGTACAAAAAAAAGCTCTAGAATTAATATTAATATTTTAGGAAGCTTAAAGAACATTTTATTAATTTGGGTTAGGCATGCAGAGAGATTTTGTAGATGTGATTTCTATACTTGTGTGATTAGCACAAACTCAGGATGGCCGATAGCACTGTATTGTAAATGAAGAGGGAAAGGAGATTTGGATTACCATCCTTCCCCCACACCTGTAAGGAAGCAGGTAAATAGCTAGCCAGGTGCAGGAAGGGAGAGATTTTAAAAAACACAAAATAAACCTTTTCTTATTTGATGAGCCATTTGCAGGCATTTTATCCCCTAGCGCCATGGAAACTACCCCTCCCCTCCTGAAGCATATAATTAATGTATATATCTCTAAACAATGGAATGGCAAATGAACACTAGAAAATGTAGAAATATCTTTTAATATGTGGAATCATATTTTTGCTATTGTGTTACCTTATAAATTTTAATGTGTAGAAATGATTTTATGGGTCCTATAGGCAAATGTTGTAAGCTTGTACCATGATGTCATGCTCTCCCCTGCCCGTGTGTGATCAAGGGTATATAAACAGCCCCTGAAATGTATTTGAGGCACATGATTTGGATTTGCAATTGTCCCATGTCAGCCATATGCAGCCGGCATATTTAATAAATCTCTTCCTTTAATAAAACTCTTCAAAATTTATCTGGACTTGGTGTCTCTACGTAAACCCATGGAATTGTACAGGTACCTTACAACATGTTAATCCCTGATTGAATCAATATGCAATCCTCTTAATGGCAAGAATTACAAAAGCCCGTGTGAGAGAATGCGCACCTTTGTAGCTCCTGTCTGGAAAACTCTCTTCCAGGTCTCCTTTCTGAGTTGCAGTTTGTAGGCAAAGTGGCTTCAGTTAGGCTTCTTCTCTTGTTTTCTGGCTGTAGTTACCTTGCCAGTTAGTGATGGAAGCACATGACAGAAAGCCACTTCTTTGTGCATAGCTTCTATAAGACTAGGAGTACTTTCCCTCTGGGTGTTTTCTCGTTTGCTTGCTCGCTGCCACTGCCCTGAAAAGTGGTTTTCCTTTGTCTGTTCACTCACCTGCTTCCCTGAGATTTTAGTAAATGCCTTTTGGCTCTGCAGTTCTTCTGTGGTCTGCCTGAATCCAATCTGAACCTCCCTGGCCTCGACCACTTGTATTACACAGTTGAAGAATGGTGTGTGCGTTTGTCTGAATAGTTGTGACTGACAGTGACTTGCTAAGTGAGTCAGATTTTGTCTACTTTTCCTCTTTACAACATACCTCTACCATATGTGACATTATTTCCTGTGGAAACAGAGGCTGAGAGGTTGGTAAATATGTCCCCAGGCACACAGGTAACAAGTGGCCTCTCTGAAATTTGTGCTTATGTCCATGAACTTCAAAGTTTGACCCTGACTTCACCCTCTCTATCAAGGTCTCATCCAAATTATCCCAAGACATTTATTTGTTTGAAATGAACAGCATAGAAATTGATGGACACAAAACCTTGACTGTCAGGATGCTCCCATGCTGCTTTCTGTTATGACAGCTCCTATCTCCAATCCTATGAGAAAGTAAACAGTTAAAGATAACCTGGTGTGATGTTTATGATTTCTATTTTACCAAACAGAAAAAGGCAACCCTTTTTACCTTCTCTCCCTTGGCATCTGCTCTGCATGTCAGGGTCTAGCCTGAGATAATGTTTTAAATTGAGTTAACAAAACTTTGTTTGACTTCCAGTGCTACTTCCTCATAAGTATATGTGACCCTGGAAAGTCACTTCATCTCTTGAAGTTTTATTTCTTTACCCATGTATCCCTTGGTTGACCAAATACTGATTAATATCTTGAGTACAGTTGCCGCAAGCTGTTTTTAGATGGAGATGGAGATAAGGAGATGAATTATGTGGCATTACCTGCTTGTGAAATACATAGTATTGTGAGGGAGACTGACAAACAGAAAAAAAAGCAGGGGTGTGATAAATGCAGAAATAGGAAGTACTATAAGGGAATAGGGGAGAATCAATTTGACCCTTTATGCTTCTTCTCCTGAGCTGCCCCTTCTTGAAACTCTTCATTTTTCCCCATTAAAGAATATCTCCTCCATCCATAAAAGCTCTTCCCAGACCCTTTAGATCAGTGGTCCCCAACCTTTTTTGGGCCACGGACTGGTTTAATGTCAGAAAATATTTTCACAGAGCGGCCTTTAGGGTGGGACGAATAAATGTATCATGTGACCAAGACAAGCGTCAAGAGTGAGTCTTTGACGAATGTAACAGAGGGAATCTGGTCATTTTTTAAAAATAAAACATCATTCAGACTTAAATATAAATAAAACAGAAATAATGTAAATTTTTTATTCTTTCTCTGCAGACTGGTACCAAATGGCCCACAGACCGGTACTGGTCTGCAGCCCGGGGGTTGGGGACCACTGCTTTAGCTCTTCTGTGATCTGTTCATCTTATTGCCTTGAAAATGTCCCATACATTTCTTTAGCAGTTCTCCTACTCTTGTGCCATATTACAACATATTTTCCATGGAGACTTTCTGTCTAATATGTTGTTATGTTCCTCAAAGCTCAGTTGCTGACACAGGGAAGAAGCTCAGCACATGATCAGAAATTTCAAATGGGAAAGTACTCAGAAATGTACTCCACTATTCATATTAGCTTCTCTGTTATGGACATTAAATGCAGGATTAGCTAGGAGAAGAACATATTCTTGTTGCAAGGGTAAGTGGATGTCCACTAGTTTGACACAGGTCTTCATGACTCAAATTAGATTTTTGTGATGATGACATGATGGGGTTCTGTTGTTATTTAAAACCTTAGTTATTGTTCAGTAACACACCCACTTTTTTCTGATAATCAGTTGGATCTTGGCAAAATATAAGTATCTTCTCATGTAAGGACAAAACAAAGTTAAGTGTTATTCATCCCAGAGACACGCCTAGTCAGGTGAGAATTTTGCTAATTCTAGACCCAGTTTTGGAAAATCTGTTAATATTTCTCTTCCTGGAGTCCCCTCAGTAGAGCATGTAGCCCCCATTTTTTCTTATATAATCTCCTGGCAGCATTTTCAAATGCTACCTCTTGATTCTGATCAAAATGAACGAACTTCTGTGGAGTGTGTGAGTCACACATGAAAGATGGACTGCATCCCCTGAAGAAGGAACAAAACGACTCTGTTAGAAATGGAAGCCTGTGCATGGTCATCCAACAGCACATTGTAGCACAGTTTTGGGGAATATCAATGTGAAAGAAATCAGCACCCCCATTCTTCCTATAATTAGATATGCCTGTGTTAGAAATATATGCTTGATAAAGTGCAAATGTTCTATAAAATATAAAGTGCTATAAAAAATAAGATGTATTGATGTTTAAGTAAATAGTAGAAAAATGTTACTTATTGTATAATACTTGGAAAGGGAATTCTACAACAAAGTTTCAGTGTCTCTTAAACATTTATATTACTGGTAGTGAACTGAGACTTTAACCAAGGGAAGTATGTCTGACAAGTACGTTGATATCTACAAAGTACACATACTTAAAGTAGACATTAGTTGGGAAAAAGAAAGTAAAGCATTGGAAATATGAAGAGCTTTCTCAAGCAAAATATGAAGTACACAATAGCAATGTGGGTCATGTGTGTAGCATGGGGATCATCTTCCATGCCAGGATGGCTGTTATTGGCTTTTTGACATCTCTGCTTAGTACCATCATTTTCTGAAACATATAATTTAACTAAGGCTATAGGAATCGATAAAATAATTTATAACATCTCAAAGTTTAATCTATATAGTGTGTGTGTGTGTGTGTGTGTGTGTGTATTAACTCTTTGGTGGATACACATTGTTTCAAGGGACAAGACATTTCAATCGTTCAACTGGGAGACAAAGTATGAAGAGTAGATCTTAGTTTCTCTGTCTTTGAACTGTACTTTAAATATTGCCTTTTGTTTTAGAGTTTGAAAGACCTTGGAAATATAATTGAACCTAAAAATTGACTAAGAACAGAAACTCTTAGATAGTGTGTTGGTAAAGAAAAATGCAGAAAAAAATACAATTCTAATACTGATTAAATTATGCTAGCTTTTACAGTGTAACCAATTAATACAAAATTAATACAGAAATAAGATATTCTAAATATCAATAGATAAAAGAAAACTTTTAATAGTACAATTTTCTTTTTTTCCTCAAAATACCTAAAGAACTACTACTGATTTGCAGAATATTTCCCCCAAATAGCCTCTTTGGAATAAAAAAAAATATTTTTTCAAGTTGTTAGGCCATGGAGTAAAAATAAATAAAATAAATAAATAATTCAAAGCTTTATTTCCTCTCTCTTTGATATGTACAATTAAAGGTCTTTCTTATTGCAAACTAATATTTTCATTTATCACGTGGCATTAAACCTCCTTTTGTATTAAGAAATTAAATTTAATAGGGTGACATTGACCCATAAGGAGACATAGGTTTCAGGTAAACATTACCATAGCGTTTAAACTTTTGATTAGGTTATATGCCTATCACCTAAAGTCAAATCATATTCCGTCACCATGTATTTGTCTCTCTTTACTCCCTTCCTGCCGATCCCCTCCCCTGGTAACCACTTCATTTTTATCTATGTCCTTGAGTCTCAGTTTTATATACCACCTATTTGTAAGATCACATAGTTGTTAGCTTTCTCTTATTTACTTAATTTTACTTAGTATATATACTGTTCTCAAGGTCTATCCATGTTGTCATAAATGACAATATACCACCATCTCTTATGGCGGAGTAGTATTTCATTGTATATATGTAAAACGTCTTTTTTATTTTAATTTATAATATTTTGATTTGCCATGGTTTCAAGTGTCCCATTCAATATACCAGCCTCAGCCTTCTCCATTGTGCCCCCCATGCCCCATGCAAAGTTTCCTTTACCATTTCACCCTTTTTGACACCCTCTCCCTACCTCTGTCCCCCTTTTTCTTCTGGGACTTGCTACACTATTATCTGTATCTATGTACCACATCTTTTTATCCAATCATCTATCAAGGGACACTTTTGTTGTTTTCATATCTTGACCACAATGAATAATACTGTGATGAACATGGGGGCACATGGGCCTTAGAGTATCTTTGTTTTTGAGATTTTGGGGAAAATATACAGCAGAAGGAATGCTTGGTTATATGGTAATTTTATTCTTAATTTTGAGAAACTACCATATTGTATTCTGTAAAGGCTATACCAGTTTACATTCCCCCAACCAGTGGATGAGGGATCTTTTTTCTCCAAGGCCTCTCCAGCACTTGTTATTATCTGTCTTGTTGATAATAGCCAACCTAACAAGAGTGAGGTGGTAGTATCTCATTGTAGTTTTGATTTGCATTTCTGAAATAGCTAGTGAAGATGAGCATCTTTTCATATATCTGTTGGCCATTTGTATGTTTTCTTGAAAGATGTGTCTTTTCAGGTCCTTTCCCTATTTTTTTTCCCAAAGCTGGAAACAGGGAGGCAGTCAGACAGACTCCCGCATGCGCCCAACCGGGATCCACCTGGCATGCCCACCAGGGGGCGATGCTCTGCCCATCTGGGGCATCGCTCTGTTGCATCCAGAGCCATCCTAGCGCCTGAGGCAGAGGCCACAGAGCCATCCTCAGTGCCCGGGCCATCTTTGCTTCAGTGGAGCCTTGGTTGCGGGAGGGGAAGAGAGAGACAGAGAGGAAGGAGAGGGGGAGGGGTGGAGAAGTAGATGGGCTCTTCTCCTGTGTGTCCTGGCCGGGAATTAAACCCGGGACTCCTGCACGCCAGGCCAACGCTCTACCACTGAGCCAACCAGCCAGGGCCGCTTTCCCCATTTTTTAATTGGATTGTTTGCTTGTTTGTTGCTGAGCTTTGTGAGTTTTTTTATATATTTTGAATATTAACCCCTTTTTGAAGCTGTTGTTTGCAAATATCATGTCCCATTTAGTTGGCTACCTATTAGTTTTGTTGTCAGTTTCTTTTGCTGTACAGAATCTTTTTAGTTTGATATAGTCTCTTTTATTTATTGTTTCCTTTACTTCTCTTGCCTTTGGGGTAAAATTTATAAAATGTACTATACAGCCAAGGTCCATGAGTTTAGTATCTATATTGTCTTCTATGTAATTTATTGCTTCACATCTTATATTTAGGTCTTTGTTCAATTCTGAGTTACTTTTTTGTGCATAGGGACAAACTGTAATCAAGTTTCATTTTTCTGCATATGACTTTCCAATTTTTCCAGCACTATTTTTGAAGAGGCTTTCTTTTCTCCATTGTGTATTTTTGGCTCCTTGGTCGCAGATGCTTTGTCCTTATAATATGTGGTTTTATTTCTGGGCCTTTGATTCTGTTCCATTGGGCTGTATGTCCGTTTTTCTGGCAATATCATTTTGCTTTCATTATTTTGGCTCTATAGTATATTTTGAAGTCAAGATTATGATACCTCCAGCTTCATTCTTTGTTTTTATCATTGCTTTGGTTTTTCAAGATTTTTTCATGGTTACACACAAACCTGGTGATTTTTTGTTCTATTTCTTTAAAAAAAATGACATTGGGATTTTAATGGGCATTGCATTAAAATTTAGATATTTCTTTGCGTAATATGGCTATTTTAACTATGTTCATTCTTTTGATCCATAAACGTGAAATATATTTCCATCTCATTGTGTTTTTTTCTATTTTAATAATGCCTTATAGTTTTCACTATATCGGTTTTTTACATTCTTTCTTGAGTTTATCCCTAGGTATTTTATTGTTTTTGTTGCAATTGTAAAAGAAATTTTGATTTGCATTTGTAGAAGTTCATTTTCTGATGTTTCATTGTTGGCATATAGGAAAGCAGTAGTACACTCTTGTATATTAAATTTGTATCCTGTGACTGTACCATATTTGTTTATTGTTTATTGTTTCTAATAGTTTTTTGGTAGAATCTTTAACGTTTTCTATACACAGGATTATGTAATCTGTAAAAAGTGACACCTTTACTTATTCTTTTTTGATATGGATGCCTTTTATTTCTTTTTCTTGCCTGACTGCTCTGGCTAAGACTTATAGTACTATGTTGAATAAGAATGGAGAGAGTAGGAAGCCTTGTCTTGTTGCAGATTTTAGAGGAAAAACCTGCAGTTTTTCACCATTTAGTATCATATTAGCTGATGGTTTGTCATATATGGCCTTTTGATGTACTTTCCTTCCATATCCATTTATTTGAGTGATTTCAACATAAATGAATGTTTTATCTTATCACCTGCCTTTTCTTCATCTTTTGATAAGATCATATAATTTTTGTCCTTTGTTTTGTTGTTGTGGTATGTTATGTTCATTGGTTTATATATGTTGAACCATCCTTGTGCTCTGGAATGAATCTCACTTGATTATGATTTTTTTAATATAGTGTTTGATCTGTGAGTATTTTGTTTAGAATTTTTGGATGTATATTCATTAGATATATTGGTCTGTAGTTTTCCTTGTTTGTGTTGTCCTTGCCAGGTTTTGGTATCAGGGTTATCTTGGGTTCATGAAATGTGTTAGTGAATATTGCTCATTCTTCTATTTTTTCTAAGTGAGAGGATGGGAATACAGAGGCAGACTCCCACATGTGCCCCAAATGGGATCCACCTGTCAACTTCTGTCTGGAGCCAATACTTGAATCAACTGAGCTATCCTCATTGCCAGGGCCTGATGATTGAACCTATTGAGACACTGGCTATGGGAGCAGAAAAGAGGGAGAAGGAGAGAGGGAGAGGGAAAGAAGCAGCTGGATGCTTCTTATTTGTGACCTGACCGAGGATCAAACCCAAGATGTCCACATGCCAGGCCAACACTCTATCTAATGAGCTAACTGGCCAGGGCCTTCTTCTTCTATATTTTTTAGAAGACTTTTAAAAATATAGATGCCAAATCTTCTTTGAACATTTGGTAAATTCACTTGTGTAGCCATCTAGTCCTAGACTTTTATTTTGGGGAAGATTTTTAATAGTTGTTTCTGTTTCCTCCCTGCTTAAAGGTCTATTTAGGTTTTCCATTTATTAATGACTTAGTCTAAGAAGATTGTCTAGTTCTAGGAAATTATCCATTTTTTACAGGTTGTTGAACTTGGTTACATATAATCTTTCATGGTAGTCTATGAAGAAGTCTAAGATGAAGTTTCTTTTGTATTAAGTATAGTAATGAAGGATCACACTCTTTAGCATCTAGCATCTCAGTGAAAAAAAATTCTCTTAAAATGTTGAGCATTGTAAAAATTGTCTGACAATTTATATATTGAAGTATACATTTGGATAAGTGTTAGGCAAAAAAATGTTCTTCAAAAACTGCATGAGCCTGACCTGTGGTGGCACAGTGGATAAAGAATCAACCTGGAATGCTGAGGTCACTGGTTCAAAACCTGGGCTTGCCTGGTCAAGACATATATGGGAGTTGATGCTTCCTGCTCCTCCCCACCTTCTCTCTCTCTCCTCTCTAAAAAATGAATAAATAAAATCTTACATAAAAAGATGTGTTTTAAAAAATAACTACATGAGGGCCATGTCTTTATATTCCTGTTCCAAGTACAGTGTTTAACACAGAACATGTGAGTCTACAAGGGTTGTTGAAGACTTGATAATATTTGTTCTATAGCTTTCTTCTACTTAAAATGCCCTATTTCTGAACATTTTGTTGAATTTCCCACATTCAACAAAGGATCTTGTTCTTAAGGATCAGTCAGGTCTGGTGCCATTCTACTTATGATTGGATTGGAAAGAATGAGCATGTAGTTCAAGCCTGACCAGGTGGTGGCACATTGGCTAGAGTGTCAGACAAGAATGCAAACCCAGGTTCAAAACCCCGAGGTTGCTGGCTTGAGCACGGCCTCATCTGGCTTAAGCATGGGCTCGCCAGCTTGAATGCAGGCTCACCAACTTGAGTGTAGAATCATAGACATGAACTCATGGTCACTGGCTTGAGCCCAAACATCACTGGTGTGAAGCCCAAAGTTGCTGGCTTCAGCAAGATGTCATTTGCTGTGCTGTAGCTCCCTCAACCCCTCAGGCCAAGGCACATATGAGAAAGCAATCAATGAACAACTAAGGAGCCACAATCAAGAATTGGTGCTTCTCATCTCTCTCTCTTCCTATCTGTCTGTACCTATCTATCATCTCTCTGTCTTTCTCTCTATCTCTGTCACACAATAAAAGAAAAATAAAAAGAGAGGGTAGTTCAAGTCAGAATAGGCTCACGCATATAATTTTATTTTCTAGTGTCTTAAGGTTGAATAGCTAGAATCATATGATTAAGACTTTAAAGAAATTATGATGTTATTAGAAGTGAGAATTATAAAATCATAGCATATTTTTTCCATTAGCAATAATATTCCAGTTTCCTTATTTCATAAATGGGAAATTAAGGCCTGACCTGTGGTGGCACAGTGGATAAAGCGTTGACCTGGAAATGCTGAGGTCACCAGTTCGAAACCCTGGGCTTGCCTGATCAAGGCACATATGGGAGTTGATGCTTCCAGCTCCTCCCCCTTCTCTCTCTCTGTCTCTCTCTCCTCTGTCTCTCTCTCTCCCTCTCTCTCTCCTCTCTAAAAATGAATAAATAAAATAAAATAAAAAAAAATCTTTCATAAATGGGAAATTAAAACCTAGAAAAGGTATGCAATTTTCCCTGAGTACTGCAAGGAGTACAATAATCAGGGGTTAAAGAACCTGAGCTTGAACCCTGCTTCAAAGAGTTGCACGTTATTTGGTTTCTCTGGCCCCCAAACCCCTCACTTGTCAATGGAAATGATAATTAATGCCCACCTCCTGGGTTTGCTCTGTGTCTTGCAACTTTGCTGAACATTTTATCCCTGCTTTTACAGATCAAATCTCAACCCTTCTCAACTCTTCTCTCTACTTGGATGGTGTTCCCTATAGATTATATAAGTAGACTCTTGAGTCTCAGGAATCCATTGGATTTGGCTGATGGGGAGCCCGAGGAAGAGTTAGGGGAGAGAGAGGAGTGAAAGCAAGGTGCTTAACCTCCTTGTTCCCTCCTTCCTAGCCTCCTGAGGCTGGCAGACTGTCTTGGTGGAGATTGCTGATCTCAAGATGGCCTTTTTCTCATAATTATTGACTATTCAGTTTCCAGTAATCACTCCCTCTTCTCATCTCTAGGTCTGTGATAGCAGCTCAGCTCTTACTAGCCTGTGTTATTGCACTTTCCTTGATGTGTCCCTGTACCCATCACTTTGTCAAATTATTCCCACTTGTGTATGTTATTTCCTGTTTGGGCTGACTGATACTATATGTTTAGAACAGAGCCTGGCATGTATTAGGTTCTTGGTTCATGAAACGTGTGATTATTATTATTTTCTTTTAGATTTTATTTATCAATTTTTAGAGAGAAGAGAAAGAGAAAAAGTGTGGGGAGAAGTGGGAAGCATCAACTCGTAGTTGTTACTTCCTATATATGCCTTGAATGGGCAAGCCCAGGGTTTCAAACTGGTGACCTCAGCATTCCAGGTTGATACTTTATCCACTGCACCACCACATGTCAGGTCCTGTTGCTATCAATAGTAGTAGTAGTAGTACTGTAAGTGGTAGGATTGTTTGAGATGGAGGTGATGGTGTTAGTATTTTACATAGCCACATATGAATCACATTCAAAGCTTGTAGGAAGTAGCTATCACCCATCATTCTCAATTCTCTCCTGGCTATTGCTCTTCAATGTTCACGCTGCAGAGGAAAATGGATGGTTGATGTCTAATACTTTGCCATTTGTGGCCATACTAAAGGAAACTCTAAAGCAGATTTTATCCTATACCTGGTGCTCTGTGTTGTTTTTAAACTTGCCTACTATAGTTATAAAATACAAGACTATAAAGAAAGTCATTGTAAATATAGATGTTGGTTATTATTATAATAAAATCTCTGTCAATTTATAACCTACTTGCACCCAGAAACAAGAACTGAAAAGGGAAATAGGAGTTTCTGGTTCAGGACCTGGATTTGTCTCTGAGTTGCAGTGTGACATGGGAAAGTTACTTTAACTGTGTTCCACAACCTAGTATGATGAAGAAGAATATTGTTGAAAACTGACTGCATTGGAAATGAAAAATCAATAAAAATAAACTCTGTGTCCACTGATGACCTTTAACTTTTTCTCTAAAATTTTGGTGGAAAATGTAACAGATAATCACTAAAAATTCCAATGGGTGTTATTTTCTGAAGTTGATTGCAATATTTAAATAAAAAAATCAGCTTTATTTCTGTTTTATATTATCTAGAGATACTTTAAATTGTGATGTTGAGCTTGACTAGGTGCTGACACAGTGGATAGAGCTTCAGACTTGGACGCACAGGACCCAGGTTTGAAACCCCAAGGTCACAGGCTTAAGTGCAGGCTTATCTGAATTAAGTGTGGGCTCACCAGCTTGAGTGTGAGGTCACTGGCTTGCATGTGATCATAGACATGACCCCATGGTCTCTAGCTCGAGCCCAAGGTCACTGACTTGAGCAAGGGGACACTCACTCTACTGTAGTCCCCTGGTCAAGGCACATATTAGAAGGCAATCAACAAACAACTAAGATACTGCAACAAAAATTGATGCTTCTCTTCTCTCTCTTTTCCTGTCCATCTGTCTCTATCTGTCCTTCTGTCTCTCTTTCTCTGACACAAAAAATTGCACTATTGATTGTAATTTTAATTGCTTACTGATAATATACAAACATACATTTGAGTTTTGTGTACTGATTTTATATCTTCCAATCTTGATAAACTAAGTTTTTAATAGTAGACGCTTCTTTTTATCTTGATAGAATTTACTATACAGACTATAATATAGCATTTTTAAAAGGTCTCTTTTACTTCTCCTTTTCCAATATGACTGACTGTCTTTTATTCTTACTACATTAGATAGAACTTCTAGTAGAAATTTGAGCAACTCACAATCTGGATGCACAAGTAAGTCATAGGTTATCATATCTTGCAAACAAATGACCACAACGATTTTTTTTATTTTTAAAAAAGCTTTATTGAAACATAACTTACATGCCATAAAGTTCACTAATTTTTAATGTACTTTCAATGACTTTTAGTAAATTTACAGTTATTCAACCATCACACAATCAAAACAAAAAAGAACATTTTTTAAGAATGTTTCTATCACCCTAAAAAGACCCCTTGAAGCTATTTATAGCCTTTCCCCATTCCCAGCCCCAGCCTTAGGCTGTCACTAATCAGCTCTCTGCCTTGATTCCCCTTTCTGACATTTGAAATAAATGGAATCAGACAAGATAAGGTCTTTTGCATCTAGTTTTTTTTACTAGCATAATGTTTTTTCCATTCCTCCATGTGGTGGCCTATATGAAAACTTTAATCCTTTCCATTGCTGAGTAGTATTCCTTTGTGTGGCTAACCCATGATTTGTTTATTCATTCACTGGATGATGAACATTTGGGTTGTTTCCAGTTTGGGGCCATTGTAACTAGTGCTGCTGTAAATAAATGGTATGGGTATGTTTTAATTTTTTATGATAAACTCCTAGGCAGAGTTAGAACTTAATGTGTTGCACACATCAGCTTAGTCTTATGTTTTTCTGTTTTACATGATACTCCTAACTCTTAGAAGGACCTTGAGAGTGTAGATTCTTACCTACTTTAGATCCCCACCTCACACTGGTAGCTGATTGGCCAGCAGGGTAAAACTGCAGTATGAACAATATCCAATCTAGAGACTGCTGTGGTAATGGTTTAAGGAAGAGAAAGAAAAATAGAATGAGAGAAACATTGATTTGTTATTCCATTTATCTATGCATTCGATTCATTTAAAAAAAAAAGTTTGAGTGACGTCACGGAAATGGCGCCGTGAGAAGCGCGTCCGACAGCTCTCCCCTAAATCACAACAAATTTATCAACTAGAAACAGAAAAATTTATCCTCGGAGCATTCCGGAGTTCCACACAAACTGAAAGCAAAAGGACTGTTATCACTTGAATCTGAGAGACGAGGGTGTGGAGGAAGCTACCGCAGCAGCGACGCTCATTCAAGCCGCGAGGGAGTGCGCCTGCGTGCTATCAATAAGACCACCCTCAGATGCCGATAAGAAAGAGGAAATCGAATATTATGGATACAAAAGAAAGAGAGGTAACACAAATAGATGTGGAAAAATCTATGGAGAAAAGACTTAACATATTGGAAGACTTGGAGCTAAATGACAGAGAATTTAAAATAGAAATCTTATCTATGCATTCATTGGTTTATTCTTGTTATGTACCCTGGCCAGGGATCAAACCCACAACCTTGGCTTATTGGGATAATGCTCTAACAAACTGACCTACCCAGCTAGGGCCAGTGATTGCTTCTTTATGCTGAAATAAAACTTTGTTGTTCATTAATTTTCTGTATATACCATCTGGTTTTTAAAGCAGTTCTTTATGTTTTCCACATTCAATAATTTTTCCTTGGTCGAGAACAGCCACCATATTAGCATTCTTAATGGTAGACAGATGATAGGAAATAATTAACACTGTTCTTTCTTCTGCTAGTTAATCTAGAGCTTCTTGTACAAAATATTCATTTTCAGCATCGAGTGCACTTAAACAGGAAAACCATGTGAGAAAGCAAAGATGTCAGTGCCACGCACAGAGTGTACGCATGTATTTCCTGTTACACAGAGAACAGCCCTTCATTACAGTGAATTTTTGCTATGATCACAACAATTTTTATGATAGGAGTACTGGCTCCTTCTTCCCACACTGGTAAAACCCAAGTTGGGATACCACATCTACTAACATGAACATGCCATCCAGATTTAAAACAAGATGAATATAACTGGTAGAGAAGGTTTACTCACTAAAGTTTTGACAGCTTAAAGGCAGTGATTACAAAGTGGAAACTGAAAAATTGAAGAAATCTATATGGTCATTGAAGAAAATTAGGTGAATGAAGTCGAAAAGTTGCCTGACAGTAGCCAAGAAGTAAGTGGGCTTCAAGGTGAATAAACAGGGTTTTGTAGGAAGGAAACGAGATAATTCAAATCTTCTCATAAACATAAATACAGTCACATTAGTTTGGAGACATTTTAGATAATAAATTCAAATACTAGGAAATGGTGTAAAGTGTATCCATTGGAAATATATAGAAAAGCTCCCTTTATATGTTGTGTTCACTATAAAAGTTGTACATGAAAGATATAGAAGGGTGGAAGGTTAGTTTGGGACCCACTTTTAGGGGGCATTAAAGAAAAAACAGCACCATATTAGGCTCTCTTACATTCTCCAGCCTCTCCCTCATGGTGATGCTCACAGTGGTGCTATGTGATGTCAATACCATCTCAGGGCTACCATTGACTGGAGCAGTAAGTAGTGGCCAAACAAATCTGAAGAGTAGAATTCCTCATTACCTGGTGGAACCTATCTAAGGAAGTCAGGATACCTGGGACATATGACCTAGAGCTTAAATATGGCCAAGGAAATCTTCATGGAGAGGAACCTAATGTAGAATGGTTCAGTCATAACAAGAGAAGTGCAAACCACATGCACAGAGAGAAAAGGACAGATTTCTTTCCCACACAACAACAAGGAAATTGCTTATGTAATATGATGCTACTCTGTTCATTTTTCCCCCCATGGATTTCCACCCCACAACACTTACCCTGTCTTTTTCTAGCAAAAATTCCCTTTGCCAATCTGCATGTTTTTTAATAAAGTTCCCCTTGCTATCCATTCTCCATCCTCTTCCTTCAAACTAATGTCCACTGGATTTCACTTGTTTTGCCACCAGCTGCAGAAGATAATCAAGAGGGTAAAGTTACCCCTTCAGCAGAACTTGCTTTGCACCTCAACTCCTTGGATGAAAAGGGTGAAAGGGTTAAGCAAAGAAAAAAAAACAGGCACAGACAACACTGAAGATTTCAGGAAGAAAAGGAAAGTGGGGGGATGTCAAGGAGGGTAGAGTGGGGATTGGTGGTGATGGAGGGAGACTTGACTTGGTGTGGTGACACAATGCAATATACAGATGATGTATTATAGAATTGTGCACCTGAAATCTACATAATTTTATTAACCAATATCACTCAAATAAGTTCAAAATAATAATTGAAAAAACACAAGAGGAAAAAAGCCAATGATAATTACCTGTTACTACAGGACTAATAAGAAAGTAAATCACAATCTTCTGGAGAATAAACAAGAGACCTCTAAGAGGTCTTATGAAGAAAGTAATGCCCTGTGTGTGACAGTTGCCAGATATTTAGACCTATCTCTTCCATCTCTTCAGGTTGAAGTGGCAAACTAGTCAACCACATAGAAACGAAATCTGGAAAACAGAGGGTACACTGCCCTATGACAGTAAATTCAAGTTAAAAAGATGTGTCTCTGTAAGTTTTCTGATAGTAGGAATAAAGGGGAAGGAAGAGGCAGAAGTTTGAGAAGGGAGCAAATGAAGCCCTGGAAAGATGGGAAACAGATCTGAAGATCCAGTCAGCCAGGGGTGAAAAAAAAAAAGACTTAAGATTTCTTGAAGTGTGTCTGTGGGGGAGATGGGCAGTAGAATGGATGGAAAAATTTGTCCTGTGTTTGGGGTGACAATGACACACCCCTCAAAAGGCAGACAACACAATCTCCTTCAAGTTACCTATATTATTGTGGTATGTGTTGTATCCCACCTGATGACATAAGCAACTAAAGGCCCTGAGAAAGACAAAAAAACTTACTCCACAAAATGTCATTTACAGCAGCCCCCTCACACCACTAAAATGATGGTGTTTGAAAGCCACATGCTCAACACTGATTAGTGTACTTTCTTAAAAACTTGTGGTGGAATAGTAGATTAATAGGAGTTGTACAATGGGAATGGGGCATCTCCACCCTCACATACAATAAAGGGAAGCATGCCTGCAGAGTATTTTAATATAAGAAAAAAATTGAGTATAATCTGTCCTTTGTGTTATTACTTCCATATTTCAATATGTCTAAATACTAGTAGGCATTAATTATTTTTCCCCTGAAAAAAATTTTTCTTGTGTGTGTTGTAGGGGGACATGAAGCAGTATATTTTATATCAAGTGTACAGGTTAATCAGATCAAGTGTAAAAGTTAATCAGATTTCTTGAATTAATTTTTCAGGACCCTCTCCTATTTATTTACTCATATATTCCCTTTTTCTACTCCTCAGTCACATTCCTCTTCTTATAGGCAAGCAGTCTAATGAATCTGCTGCTTTTACTTTTCTTTTTATGATGGTTAATAATATATATATTTTTAGTATTTTTAAGCATTTGTTTTTTATTTTTAATTATTGATGTTAGAGAGAAGGGAGGGGAAAACAGAAAGAGAGAGAGAGAGAGATCACTTTGTTCTTATTTACGCATTCATTGGTTGATTCTTGTAGGAGCTCTGACCTGAAATCAAACCCAGAACCTTAGTGTATTGGGATGATGGTCTAACCAACTGAGCTACCTAGCCAGAGTTGTAAGGATTTGTTTTTAGTTTATCAATTTGTTAATATTATACATTATTATCTCTTTATCATATACTGAGTTCAGTTTTTAAGATCTGTCCTGTTCTTATGAGTATGTCTAGTTTGTTATTCCCTTGTAAATTGGATGTGTCAGCCTGAACAGGCAGTGGCATAGTGGATAGAGCATTGGACTGGGATGCAGAGGACCCAGGTTCAAAGCCCCAAGGTTGCCAGCTTGAGTGTAGGGTCACTGGCTTAAGTGTGAGGTCATAGATGTGGTCCCATAGTTGCTGGATTGAAGCCTAAGGTCACTGGCCCATGGTTGCTGGTTTAAGCAAGGGGTCACTTGCTCTGCTATAGCCCCCAGTCAAGGCACATATGAGAAAGCAATCAGTAAACAACTAAGGAGACTAAGGAGCTGCAATAAAGAATTGATGCTTCTCATCTCTCTCTTTCTTTCTGTGTGTCTGTCCCTCTCTCTGTCTCTCTCACAAAAAAAAAAATAAATAATAAAAAAAATTCAATGTGTCAGATACACTTTTTATTCTTTGTCAATTTTGGAAAGATATTTGGACTTTTAATATTTTTACCTACCCATTGATGCATGTTGTTTTATACTTCAATGTGTCATTTTATTTAGAATGACTATAAATAGTATCAGATGTTTAATTTTGATTACCATAAATTCTTTGTATATAAAAATGTGATTAATTTTTGAAATTGAGCTTTTATTTTGAAATAATTGTGCAATGTCACAACTAGAAAATTAACATTTATGCAACCCATCTACCTTATTCATATTGCCCCAGTTTTACACCTGCGTGCATGTGTGTGTATGTGTATATTTATAAAATTTTATCACACATAGAGATTCCTATGTGTGATAGGAAAAATACAGAAGACTCATCAATGCAAGGATCTGTCATGCTGCCTTTTAATAGCTACACCCACTTTTCCCTCCCTCAAGTTCATAAACTCTAAGAGCCATTACTTTCTACCGCTATAACTGTTTTTTTTTTCAAGAATCTTATATAAATGGAATCATTTAGTATATACACTTTTGGGATTAGCTTTTTCCCTTAGCATAAGTCTCAGTAGGTTTATTCAAGTTGATGTATGTATCATTTCTTTTTATTCTTGAGTATAATTTTTATGGTATATATAAGATGTATTACAGTTTATTTAATCATTCTACCTGTTAAAAGACAGCTACACTATTTGAATCATTAATAATAAGGCACCATAAATTTTCATATACAAGAGTTTGTGTGAATATAATATTTATTTTCTCTGGAATAAATACCCACAAGTGTCATGGCTAAATAGTATAGAACAGCATGATTGGTTTTTATAAGAAAATACCACATTGTTCTCCAGCATTACTGTATAATTTAACATTCCTACTAACAATTCATACATAAGTAATCCAGTTTCTTCACATTCTCAGCAGCATTTAGTTTTATTACTATTTTTATTTTAGCCTTTCTGATAGATGTTGTGATATCTTATTATGATCTTTTTTGCATTGTCCTGATAGCCAATGATGTTTAAAATCTTTACATGTGCTTATATGCCTTCCATATAGCCTCAGTCTTTTCTTTTTCAAAGCTTCATGATGACTTAGAGCATAGATATTGACAATATATGTACTAAATTTGAAAATGTCACAAGGATTAGAAAGTTTATTTGATAACAGACTTTAAATCCAATAAAGACTTCAATAAGCTAGACCATGAAACACTAGAAGAATGGTTTTAATCAAAGAAGAAAAAGTTTACTAGGAAAAAATAGGACATGCTGATCTTGATGTCTCAATCCCAATATCCTGTAAGCAGAATGGGAGACATTTGGTTTAACAGTAGTATAAAAATTCAACATAGAGATTTAAATTGACAGTAAATATAATCTGAGCCAAGGATATGAAAAGTCTGCCAAAAAGCTACTGGTACCTTTGACTAAGTCCTATGGAAATGTAGTATCTAAAAAAAGAGGAGAAATTATCCTCTTTTTTCTATTTCAATAAGTTTACACTTTGAAAATTATTTACAGTTGTGAGCCTACACTTCAAGAAAAATAAAAATTAATTAGGCCCTGGCCCATTGGCTCAGTGGTAGAGTGTCATCCCGTTGTATGGAAGTCCTGGGTTCATTTCCTGGCCAGGGCACACAGAAGAAGAATCAATCTGCTTCTCCACCCTTCCCCCACTCCTTCCTCTCTGTCTCTCTCTTCCCCTCCCACAGCTGAGGCTCCATTGGAGCAAGGATGGCCCGGGCACTGGGGATCGCTCCTTGGCCTCTGCCCCAGGAGCTAGGGTGGCTCTGGTCATGGCAGAGCGACGCCCTGGAGGGGCAGAGCATCGCCCCCTGGAGGGCTTGCCAGGTGAATCCCGGTCGGGCGCATGTAGGAGTCTGTCTGACTGTCTCTCCCCATTTCCAGCTTCAGAAAAATACAAAATAAAAAATATCTCAACATGATAATGGCCATTTATGATAAACCATTATATCAAATGGCATAACACTGAAGACTTTTCCCCTTAAATCAGGAACAAGACGGGGTTGTCTACTCTCTCCACTTTTATTGAACATGGTGCTAGAAGTTCTAGCCAAAGCAATCAGACAAGATAAAAAAAATAAAAGACATTCATATCAGAAAAGAAGAAGTAAAGGTTTCACTTTTTGCAGATGATCTGATCCTATACTACAAAAACCCCAAGGATTTCACAAAAAGATTACTGGAAACAATAAACAAATACAGTAAAGTAGTAGAATACAAAATTAACATACAAAAGTCCATAGCCTTTCTACATGCCAACAACAAAACATTAGAAAACAAACTCAATAAAATAATCCCCTTCACGGTTGCAACAACAACAAAAAATACCTAGGAATAAACATAACAAAGAATATAAAGGACCTATATAATATAAACTACAAAGCATTGTTAAGTGAAATCAAAAAAAGTTACAATGAAATGGAAAAATATTCCTTGTTCTTCGATAGGAAGAATAAATATAATCAAAATGACCATATTACCCAAAGCAATATACACATTTATTGCAATTCCCATCAAAATTCCAATGACATTTTTTAAAGAAATGGAACAAAAAATCATCAGATTTATATGGAACTATAAGAAACCCCGAATAGCCAAAGCAATCCTAAAGAGAAAGAACAAAACTGGGGGCATTACAATACCTGAATTCAAATTATATTATAGAGCCACGACAATCAAAACAGCATGATATTGGCAGAAAAATAGACACTCAGTCTAATGGAACAGAATAGAAAGCCCAGAAATAAAACCACATATATATGGTCAAATAATTTTCGATAAAGGGGCCAACAACACACAATGAAGAAATGAAAGCCTCTTCAACAAATGGTGCTGGGAAAACTGGAAGGCCACATGCAAAAGAATGAAACTCGACTACAGTTTGTCCCCTTGTACTAAAATTAATTCAAAATGGATCAAAGACCTTAATATTAGACCTGAAATAATAAAGTATGATATATAGAAGAAAACATAGGTACTAAACTAATGGACCTTATTTTTAAAGAGCATTTTATGAATTTGACTCCAAAGGCAAGGGAAGTGAAGGCAAAGATAAATGAATGGGACCACATCAGACTAAGAAGTTTTTCACAGCAAGAGAAACTGACAACAAAATAGACAGCCAACTAAATGGCAGATGATATTTTCAAACAACAACTCAGATAAGGGCCTAATATCCAAAATCTACAAAGAACTCATAAAACTCAACAACAACAAACAAAAACAATCCAATAAGAAATGGGAAGAGGGCATGAACAGACACTTCTCTCAGGAAGAAATACAAATGGCCACAGATATATGAAAAGATGCTTATCTTCATTAGCTATTAGAGAAATGCAAATCAAAACCACAATGAGATACCACCTCACATCTGTTAGCCTATCTATTATCAACATGATAGGTAAAAGCAAGTGTTGGAGAAGCTGTGGAGAAGAAGGAACCCTCATCCACTGTTGGTGGGAATGTAAAGTAATACAACCATTATAGAAGAAAGTATGGTGGTTCCTCAAAAAAACTAAAAATAGAACTACCATATGACCCAGTAATCCCTCTACTGGGTATATACCCTCAAAACTCAAAAACATTGGTATGTAAAGACACATACAGCCCCATGTTGATTACAGCATTGTTCACAGTGGCCAAGACATGGAAACAGCCAAAAAGCCCTTCAATAGATGACTGGATAAAGAAGATGTGGCACATATATACTATGGAATACTACTCAGCCGTAAGAAATGATGACATCACATCATTTACAACAGAATGGATGGATCTGGATAACATTATACGGAGTGAAATAAGTAAATCAGAAAAAACTAAGAACTGCATGATTCCATACATAGGTGAGACATAAAAATGAGATTAAGAGACATGGACAAGAGTGTGGTGGTTATGGAGGAGGAGGTGGAAAGAGGAGAGGTAGAAAGAGGGGGGAGGGGAGGGGCACAAAGAAAACCAGATAAAAGATGACGAAGGACAATTTGACTTTGGGTGATGTGTATGCAATGTAATTGAATGACAAAATAACCTGGAGATGTTTTCTTTGAACATATGTACTCTGATTTATTAATGTTGCCCTATTAAAATTAATAAAATTATAAAAAAATAAAAAAATGTGACTCTATTTGGACAACCTTTCTCAATATGAACTCTCAATTCCACTTAATGTGCTATTTAATACCTGAGGTGCCACAGCAAGACTTTGTTTTGTGTTTTTTGCTTTAATCTTTGACCTTTGTCAAAACATCACTGGGGATGTCTTTCAGATGGGACTCCTAAGAAGCAGACACTAAGACAAAGATTTGTGTGCAGGAGGTCTAATGGAGAGTTCTCAGGTATAACACCTTTACTGGAGGGGGAGAAGCAGGGTTGGACAGAGGGAGAAACTGAACTATGATGCAATTGCAATGGGTGTTGTAGCTGAACCCATACATAGCTCTGGAGCTGAGATGACACCTCGGATGTGTTCTAGAAGGAGGCAGAGACCTTGTATCTTCAGCGGAAACAATCACATTTCTGGGCTGGCTCCAAGCAAGAATTATGATCTTGGACATGGAAAGTTGAGTCACTTGGATGCTCTCTACTCTGCCCTCTCAGCAGCCAATACTCTGGCAATTGCTGAAATAAGTGTTTTGTTTCTAAAAGGGGTTCTAGATGGCAAGCCACAGCAGAAGTTTTAGTTTTTAGCCAAATTTATACATAAGTATAAATAAATATAACCTAATTATAAATGCAGGGTAAAAAAGGCAAGCACAGGAAATGCCCAGGAATAGAATGGAGGGCTATCTAGAGAGACTAAGTATATTGAGGAGAAGATGAATATTGCTGTAACATGTGGTACTGATGTTCCTTAGTTTGTTTTCAACAATTTTGTCTCTTTGGAAATAATCATGATTCAAGACTTTAAGATCATTATTTAAAGGAGAGTCTGAACCTAATTTTATTCTTGTAGGACTTCATTTTCATGTTAGTTTCAAAATTTTGCCCCTTTGGAAAACTATCTTCCCAAGAGTCAAGATTCCAGTTACTGGCTTTCTTTGGCCATTGTGTGCTGGTAAAAAGAGCACCTCCCTTTTTCTCCACAGTCCCTCCAACACTCTTATTACCTGTCTTGTTGATGATAGCTGATCTAACAGGTGTGAGGTGGTATCTCATTGTAGTTTTGATTTGCATTTCTCTAATAGCTAATGAAGATCAGCATATTTTCTTATATCTTTTGGCCACTTGTATTTCTTCCTGGGAGAAGTGTCTGTTCCTGTCCTCTTCCCATTTTTTTTATTGGATTGTTTGTTTGTTTGTTGTTGAGTTTTATGAGTTCTTTGTATATTTTGGATATTAGGCCCTTATCTGTGCTGTTGTTTGAAAATACCATCTCCCATTTAGTTGGCTGTCTGTTTTGTTAGCAGTTTCTCTTGCTTTGCAAAAGCTTCTTAGTTTGATGTGGTTCCATTCATTTATCTTTGCCTTTACTTCCCTTGCCTTTGGAGTCAAATTCATGAAGGGCTCTTTATAATCAAAGTCCATGAGTTTAGTATCTATGTTTTCCTCTATGTAATTTATTGTTTTAGGACTTATATTTAGGTCTTTGATCCATTTTGAATTAGTTTTAGTACAGGGGGACAAACTGTAGTCGAGTTTCATTCTTTTGCATGTGGCCGTCCAGTTTTCCCAGCACCATTTGTAGAAGTCTTTTTTTTCTCCATTGTGTGCTTTTGGCCCCTTTATCAAAAGTTATTTGACCATATATATGTGGTTTTATTTGTGGGTTTTCTATTCTGTTTCATTGGTCTGAGTGTCTATTTTTCTGCCAATATCATGCTGTTTTGATTATCATGGCTCTATATTGTAATTTGTAGTCAGGTATTGTAATACCCCCAGCTTCATTTTTTTCCTTAAGATTGCTATAGTTTTTCAGTGTTTTTATAGTATCATATAAAACTGATAATTTTTTTTCCATTTCTTTAAAAAAGACATTAAAATTTTGATGAGAATTTCACTAAATTTGTATATCACTTTGGGTAATATAGTCATTGTTGGTGGGAATGTAAAGTAGTACAAGCATTATGGAAGAAAGTATGGTGATTTCTCAAAAAATTAAAAATAGAACTACCATATGACCCAGCAATCCCTCTACTGGGTATATACCCCCAAAACTCAAAACCACTGGTATGTAAAGACACATGCAGCACCATGTTCATTGCAGCATTTTTTACATTGGCCAAGACATAGACAACAAGAAATTCCTTCAATAAATGATTGTATAAAGAAGATGTGGTATATATATATATATATATATATATATATATATATATATACATACTATGGAATACTACTCAGCCATAAGAAATGGTGACATTAGATCATTTACAACAACATGGATGGACCTTGGTAACATTGTACTGAGTAAAATAAGTAAATCAGAAAAAACTAAGAACTATATCAGGGGTCCCCAAACTACGGCCCGCAGGCCACATGCGGCCCCCTGAGGCTATTTATCTGGCCCCCACCGCACTTCCGGAAGGAGCACCTCTTTCATTGGTGGTCAGTGAGAGGAGCACATTGACCATCTCATTAGCCAAAAGCAGGCCTATAGTTCCCATTGAAATACTGGTCAGTTTGTTGATTTAAATTTACTTTTCTTTATTGTAAATATTGTATTTGTTCCCGTTTTGTTTTTTTACTTTAAAATAAGATATGTGCAGTGTGCATAGGGATTTGTTCATAGTTTTTTTTATAGTCTGGCCCTCCAATGGTCTGAGGGACAGTGAACTGGCCCTCTGTGTAAAAAGTTTGGGGACCCCTGAACTATATGACTCCATACATAGATGGGACATAAAAATGAGACTCAGAGACATGTACAAGAGTGTGGTAATGACTGGGGAGGGAGGAGAGGGAGGGGAGTAGAGGGGCACAAAGAAAACCAGATAGAAGGTGACAGAAGACAATTTGACTTTGGTGATGAGTCTGCAACATAATCAAATGTCAAAATAACCTGGAGATGTTTTTTTCTGAACCTATGTACCCTGATTGATCTATATCATCCCATTAAAATTAATAATAAAAGAAAAAAAGAGAAAGTACAAAAGAGCTTCTCCCAAGAGGCAGTGTATACCTAAATGATGATAATCAAAGAATTGGAGATTTTTTTCTGCCACCTACTTTAACTTTCTGTTGCAATTTTTAAGATCGTCTGACAAATTATCTCCAAACTCAGTGGGAAAAAACAACTATTTATTATATTCACAGTATCTGTGGTCCAGGTATTCAAACAGAGCACGGTGGATACAGCTTGTCTCTGCTGCAAGATGTCAGGAGCCTTAAGCATCTTGAAAGCTCAAACAGATAGACTGGAATCATCTGAAAACCTGTTCACTCACATGTTGGACAATTAATGCTTCATATAGGCTTAGAATTTTATAGCAGTTTGTGCCAGAACACATAGGTATAGTTACTTCATGTAGCCCAGCATTAATCATAACATTGTGACTGGTTCCCAAGGGTGCATGTCCCCAGTCATAACATTGTAACTGGATCCCAAGGTTACATTTCCCCAGAGAGAGAACCAAGTAAAAACTTTATTAATTTTACACCTACTGTCTCAAGTTATGGCCTCATTTCCATCATAGTATTATTTGGGCAGTCACAAGCTCCCACACCAATACAAAAGGAGAAAATATAGACCCCCACCTCAGTGAGAGGAGTGTCATTCACAGTGTAAGAAGGACATGTAGGATGAAATAAATATAGTGATATGGCTATCTTTGGAAAATGTAGCCTGCTACTTCTCCTTTTCCTTATGTATGCATTCCTTCAACTTCTATCGAGAAAAATATTTTGTCAAGTATTATTTTCCTGAGAAATATAATTTGAGATTAGAACTTTTAAAATAAGAGAAATAACACAGTTATCTCTCTAACTTGGATTCTTGTTCTGGTGACTATCACATATCCTTTTATTTTTTTATAGTTGTCCTAAAAATACAAAATTCTATATTCTACTGAGAAAAAATTATTTCCCCTTCATATTTATCATGACTTTCAAAATTGCTGCTCATCTGTGACCACACAGAGAGTTGAAATATATAATTTAAAGCTTTCTTGAAAGTTAGAAAGATCAACAAAAAGAAGATGCATAAAATGCCTTTATTGCACTATTAGTTATGAATTCCAGATGGCCTGAATACAAAACTTGCATATTTAGACAAGATATTCATGTCTCTTGCAAATGCCACATTGAAGATATTCATTAAGTGTTAATCAATAACATACACTCATTATTGAGGTAAGTTTTGTAAAATCTATCTTCTAAAGAGTGTACGTTGTTTAAACAAATTGAATAAACTAAAAAAAACCCAAAAAACAAAGTAATGATATTTATACCTCTTAATAAAATGTATAAAATAAAGGCTTTTAGCATAGGTAACTTTAAAGGCTTTTAACATATGTAACTTCATTTTAGCTTTTTCTTACCCTGAACTCTAAATGACCCCAGAACTTACTTTCTCTAAAACTCCCTACCCCAGGCCTTGTAGCCAGGTTTGCAAAATTGCAGGTGGTAGGGATTGTAAACCCTAGAATGTTTAGAAATGTTTTTTAGGCATATGAAAATTTATTACTACTGTGTTATCATCTTCAAAACCTATGATCTTAGTGTTTAGAAATGTTTTTTTTTAATTGATTCTATAGATAAACATTGTAACAAGTCAGTAAGATTTAATGAGCTTGTTAGGGAGATAAATGACTATGTTTTATTGTGTTGTTTTATTGCTTTTTATTGTTTTTGTACCATGCTTTGCTGGGCTCTGCCTCCTCTCTATACCCCGATCAGTATGTGATTTTGCCTTTTTTTTAATTAATTGTGTTTACATAGATTCTAGGGTTGCCCTAAATGCATCCCCCTCCCCCTTATTCCCCTCAACATCTCCCTTGCTACCTTTCCTACAGCACCCTCCCCCCTTCCCTTCAGGTTTATCCCATCCTATCATCCCCTTTCCCTCTGTCCTCTTTTTCTCTGTTTCCTATGATCCCTCCTCTGTCTCAGTTCCATTTCTCAGTTCTCATTTTTCCTTGGGTTCCTCAAATGAGTGAGGTCATATGCTATTTTTCTTTCTCTGCCTGGCTTATTTCACTCAACATAATAGTTTCCAGATCCATCCATGTTGTCACAAAAGGTAATATGTCCTTCTTTTTCATGGCCCTATCATATTCCATTGTGTATATGTACCACAGCTTTTTAATTCACTCATCCACTGATGGACACTTGGGCTGTTTTCAGATCTTCGCTATTGTGAACAATGCTGCCATAAACATGGGGGTGCATTTCTTTTTTTCAGTCAGTGTAAAACTCAACACCAGGAAGACAAACAATCCAATAAAAAATGGGCAAAAGAAATGAATAGACACTTCTCCAAAGAGGACATACAGATGGCCAATAGATAAAAAAAATTTCCAACATCACTAATTAGAGAAATGCAAATTAAAAACACAATGAGATATCATCTCACACCAGTCAGAATTGCACTCATTAACAAAAGAACACATGATTGGTGTAGGCAAGGATTTGGAGAAAGGGGAACCCTCCTGCTACACTGCTGGTGAGAATGCAGACTGGTACATCCACTGTGGAAAACAGTATGGAGATTCCTCAAAAAATTAAAAACGAAACTGCCTTTTGACCCAGCCATCCCACTTTTAGGAATATATCACAAGAACACCATATCACCGACTGAAAAAAAAAAGTGATTTTGTCTTTAAAAGCTAACTTCAAACTGAGTTTGGGGCCACATATTTTGACTGACTTAGGTCTCCCTGCATTCGCTGGCTTTGAATAGACTCCTTTAAATTTGTACTTTGGTGTGAAAAGCATTTGTATACTCTCACTGGTTTTGTTACAACATTAGCAGAAAAATTAGAGCTAACATCAGTATTCACTTTTAATCTGGTTTAGGTACATTATGTCATCAGTTCTTTCTTCTCTAAGATTGTATTATATTCTTTTTTAAAAAGTACTTTAATTTTATTTGTAGTGTTTTAAGTATGTTGACTTTTGACAGGTGCATCCTATCAATTTAGAATCAAGTAGTTGTATCAATCTTGCATAATTTCCTTGATATGCTTCAGCAAAGGTGTTGAATAATATTAATACTACTAGCATTTATTGAACATCTACTACAGTCTAGACATTATGCTAAGCACTTCCCAATATTTTATTTAGCCTTTCAACAACTCTACAAATTCTGCATTATGATTCCTTCCATTTTACAGAGAAGAAAGTTGAGGTTGACAAAGGGAAGTAACCTGTAGTGGTGAAGCTGTTTCAACCTAAGATGAATCCAGATTTTTCCACTTTTATCACAAAATTATAGAAGAAATTAGATAATTTGGCTTTGAACTTATATAATGGAAAAAGACTTTCTGTTTGTTACATGAGCAGTGAATGTTTAGGAAAAATGGCATTGCCATATGATCTTGACACATATCTTAATTACCTGAGGCATAAGACATGAACGTGTCATCACTATTCTCTTAGAATTATTAGAATTATTAGAATATCTGATGAATTTTATTTAAACTTTATTTTTTTTTGCTAAAGGCAAACAATAGCATTATGCTTCTCAAAATAGTAATTACATGGAAACTTTAATTCTGCATCTTATCAGACTTCCAGAGCAACGGATATGGGAAATGACAATTATGTTGAACTTTACACCACAACTATGGCACATGACTTGGTTAGCACCGCTAAAGTAATGGGATGGTTCTACAGCATTGTATTATGTTATAGAAACACTTCATTTCTGAAGTATGATGGCTTATAGAAATGTGTGAAGAAAGTCATAAGAAGTAGAGATCTGGGAATTTGAAAGAACAAAGAAAGTATGAGTGGAATGCAGAGCAGAGGAAGGGATTCTGAAAAACAGCCTTGGGAGACAGAAAAGAAGTTGATAGACATGGATATATTAGTTTGGAGACTGCAGTTCTTCCATTTGTCAGAGGGTGAAAGTAGGGTTGGGAGGTGTGTTGAGAGGCTGATAGGGAAGGAAGAAATGTTATAAAATGTACTGCTGTTTTTTTAATATAAATGAATTCATCCCATGCTGGGTTAGAGAGACTATATACTCAGCCCAGTGGGGTAGAGAGGAGAATTGAAACTACATCATTGTGCAGCTGTAGCAGGGAGAGAACTCTGCTAGTAGAAGTACAAAGGAGCCAGGTCTTTTTACCTTTCCCTTTTAACTTTACTCAGAATCACTAAAACCCAATGGCAATATAATATGTTACAAGTGTTAGGTTAAAGCTGCGGGTGGCCAGTTCACTGGGGAAGGAAAAAGCATCCTTTTAGATTCTTTTGGCAACTTGCAGGTCAGTATAAACTCCCAATTTGGTCTGACCTGGAGAGAACTCCAGGTTTGAATTGCCTTACCCCATATGAGATAACTGACAGGCTGAGCTCCTTCCTGGATTTCTGGGTGGGCAGTGAGGACTGCCAAACTGAAAACACAAGGCTGGTATATTCCAAAAGGAAAAATTATTTTATAAACACTTGAATTCAAGCATACAAGTGGGCTGAGGCCAGCAAGTGTCAGCTCCAAACTGTGACCGGGTGCATGAGATATAGGGGATTTGCTGGCATGGGGTCCATGCACCTGGGCAAGCTTAGATCAGCATATTGGGGTTTTTGTAGCCTTATTTACGGACTTAATGAGGGGAATTCTGCTACAAAGACACAAATTCTTTGGTAGCACAGACTTGTTTTCCTTGGTAAATCCTGAAAGCATCCAAGAGGACAGTCTCTCAGTAACAGCTTAGGGCCTGACTCTGTGAGCATGTTTTCATAAACAGATATTGTGATTTAAAGCTCCCTTAGTGGCCAAGTTCTTCCTCAATGCAAACTTTTTTAGACACTTTTGTGAAGGTAAGCTTCTGCTACATTTCAAAGTGAAGGCCAGGCAGTGTTAGGAGAGAGAATAGCAAGCAAATTAACTCTATCATTACAAAATGTTTGCATGAGCAGAATATGAGTTTCAGAGGGCTAATTTATCCCTAACATTCCATATTTTTGTTGTTTATGTAAAAAGGCCTGAGGGTCTCTGTCTTCTGCATTTCTTTTTGCTGTTGAGGGTTGGTGAAGCATTTATGGGGAGGAGGATGCATGGAAATTAGTTGATTGTTGATAGTGAGTTTCTAAAGCCTGATAAGTATGAATTGGCATAATAACTCTGATGGATTGGTTTGCAAATACACTTTGGACCTGGAAGAAAGAAGAAAAAAGACATACAAGACATGGTTTGACAATTAGAATAAGTGTGAGGGTGTTGGGGGTTATATTACTATTGGGAGAGAGCTATGTTACAGTACATGTGCCTGTCCAGTAGGTGGGAAGGCAAAGGTAGGCATCCTCACAGCAGAGGAAGAATATTTCCTGCTGTGTTAGGCAGGGAGTGATATGAATTGAGAAGTGAGAAAGGGGATAGGAAGATATGTTTTTATCTTGGGGTTTGGTTGCCCAGACTAATAATGTAGCCACTATTTCAGCTCCAATTAGGGGAGAGAGGTGGACAGTAGATCTTCCATTGCAGTGATAATGAGAGGGAACACCAGGGTGGGAGGTGATCCAAGAGAAAGGGGAGAAGGAGGCATAAGATTAATTAAAAGAAGAGGTTTGTGGAGTTGGGAGTGTTTTTAATTTGTAGACATGAGTCTGAAAAAGTAGGGAGCCTCAGTAAGCTTGGACAGTTATATAGTTACTGTTGCAGTAATATGATGTTATAATAATTAAATATATAGAAATATAGAAAACTATGGAAGATATATGGAAATAATTAGAATATAACATTAAAAGCAATTAAAGAATTTAAATAAAGTTATGCCATCTGGATAAGAATTTATATAGTGTTTAAAGATGTGGTAAACAGACTCTGCCTTTCATGCAGGGCTCAGTTAGTGTGTGTGTAAAGTTATATATAGATAAGAAGTGACTTGGATGTCATAACTCTGTAGGTTAACATAAACAAGAAGCTTCCCTAGGAACACCTTAAAAATGATTTTATGTTACATTTCAGTAGATTAACAAAAAAGGGCTTCCTGTTAGGAACTTCCAAAAAGTGGTTTGAAGTGATGATCCTGTATGTTGAGAACTGTTAGAAGTGGTTTGAGGTGATACTCCTGTAAATTGACACCTGTTAGAAGGTGTAGGTCAGGAAAGGTACTAAAGCTAAGGAGCCCTCCTGCTGCAGTAGTCAGGTAGTCACCCAGACTCCAACTTTGAACATTGAACATGGACTGTCTCCACACCCTCTGACCAAAGACAGCCAAGAAGAGCACGCCAAAAGGATTTGTGAGTAATAAACTGCCTGTGTGATTCTTGCAACTAACTTGTGTGTTGGTTGTGTCTTTCCTCTGGTGGCAGTTGGTCTCCGCACTGATAAGTAGAATCCTCATAGCTGCCTCAAGACTAGTCTCAAAGAGGTTGCCAGCCCTGCTGTTAAGCAGGAGTGTCCTACTCTGCAGGGAAGTGAAATCAGGGACACCTGATCAACATAGAGCTTGGGCTCTACTGGGACAACTGACGTCATCAGCACTCGGCCCTGAAAAAATTTTAGTTGGGAATTTCTGGCTTAAAACCAGAGGGCAGAAGTGAAGGGAAATTCATAAACTTCATATGATTTAGTGGCCATCCGCTGAAAGCTGAATAAATCTTTTGACCTCATAGAGTTTTAAAGCCCTCCACTGCAAGCTGAGGGAAACCTCTTCCATCTCCAGGTCTGACCTAGTCAGGAGTGTATACTGACTGGCCAACACCAAGAGGTCAAAATTTATTCCTCCATCTTTAGGTCTGAACCAGTCAGGGGCGTATACTGACCGTCCTGTACTAAGGAGAGCAAATATCCCAAGGTGGACTCAGCAGATGGTTGTCACTTTTTTTCTTTAATTTTACAAGGGTGATATCAATAAATCAGGGTACATATGTTCAAAGAAAACATGACCAGGTTATCTTGTCGATCAATTATATTTGAATACCCATCCCCCAGAGTCAGATTGTCCTCTGTCACCTTCTATCTAGTTTTCTTTGTGTCCCTCCCCCTCCTCTTCTCCCTCCCCCCCTAACCACCATATTCTTGTCAATGTCTCTTAGTCTCGTTTTTATGTCCCACCTATGTATGGAATAATGCAGTTCTTGTTTTTTTTCTGATTTACTTATTTCACTCCATATAATGTTATCAAGATCCCACCATTTTCTTGTAAATGATGCGATGTCATCATTTCTTATGGCTGAGTAGTATTCCATAGTGTATATGTGTCACATCTTCTTTATCCAGTCATCTACTGAAGGGCTTTTTTGTTGTTTCCATTTCTTGGCCACTGTGAACAATGCTGCAATGAACATGGGGCTGCATGTGTCTATACATATCAATGTTTCTGAGTTTTGGGGGTATATACCCAGTAGAAGGATTGCTGGGTGATAAGGTAGTTCTATTTTCAGTTTTTTGAGGAACCACCATACTTTCTTCCATAATGGTTGTACTCCTTACATTCCCACCAACAGTGAATGAGGGTTCCTTTTTCTCCACAGCCTCTCCAACATTTGCTATTATCTGTCTTGTTAATAACAGCTAATCTAACAGGTGTGAGGTGGTATCTCATTGCAGGTTTGATTTGCATTTCTCTAATAACTAATGAAAATGAGCATCTTTTCATATATCTGTTGGCCATTTGTATTTCTTCCTGGGAGAAGTGTTTGTTCATGTCCTCTTCCCATTTTTTTTATTGGATTGTTTGTTTGTTTGTTTGTTGTTGAGTTTTATGAGTTATTTATATATTTTGGCCCTTATGTGAGCTGTTGTTTGAAAACATCATTTGCCATTTAGTTGGCTGTCTGTTTATTTTGTTGTCAGTTTCTCTTGCTGAGCAAAAACTTCTTAATCTGATGTAGTTCCATTCATTTATTTTTGCCTTCATTTCCCTTGCCTTTGGAGTCAAATTTATAAAATGTTCTTTAAAACCAAGGTCCATGAGTTTAGAACCTATGTCTTCTTCTATGCACTTTATTGTTTCAGGTCTTATATTTAGGTCTTTGATCAATTTTGAATTAATTTTAGTACAAGGGGACAAACTGCAGTTGTTTCATTCTTTTGGGCCCTGGCCGGTAGGCTCAGTGGTAGAGCATCGGCCTGGTGAGCAGGAGTCCCGGGTTTGATTCCCGGCCAGGGCACACAGCAGAAGCGTCCATCTGCTTCTCCATCCCTCCCCCTCTCCTTCCTCTCTGTCTCTCTCTTCCCCTCCCACAACCAAGGCTCCATTGAAGCAAAGATGGCTTGCGCACTGAGGATGACTCTATGGCCTCTGCCTCAGGTGCTAGAATGGCTCTGGATGCAACAGAGCAAAGCCCCAGATGGGCAGCGTATCACCCCCTGGTAGGCATGCCGGTTGGATCCTGGTCGGGCGCATGCAGGAGTCTGTCTGACTGCCTCCCAGTTTCTAGCTTCGGAAAAATGAAAAAAAAAAAAGAAAAAAGAAAAAGTTTCATTCTTTTGCATGTAGCTTTCCAGTTTTCCTAGCACCATTTGTTGAAGAGGTTTTCTTTTCTCTATTGTGTGTTTTTGGCCCCTTTATCAAAAATTATTTGATCATATATATGTGGTGTTATTTCTGGACTTTCTATCCTGTTCCATTGGTCTGATTGTCTATTTTTCTGCCAATACCATGCTGTTTTGATTATCGTGGCTCTATAATATAGTTTGAAGTCAGGTATTGGAATGCCCCCAGCTTCATTTTTTCTCTTTAGGATTGCTTTGGCTATTCAGGGTCTTTTATAGTTCCATATATATATGATGATTTTTGTTCCATTTCTTTAAAAAATGTCATTGGAATTTTGATGGGAATTGCATTAAATTTGTGTATTGCTTTGGGTAATATGGCCATCTTGATTATATTTATTCTTCCTATCCAAGAACAAGGAATATTCTTCCATCTCATTGTATTTTTTTCGATTTCCATTAACAATGTTTTTTAGTTTTTATTATATAGGTCCTTTATATTCTTTGTTATGTTTATTCCTAGGTATTTTATTTTTTTGTTTCAATCGTATAAGGGTTTATTTTTTTGAGTTCATTCTCAAATGTTTCATTGTTGGCATATAGAAAGGCTATGGACTTTTGTATGTTAATTTTGTATCCTGCGACCTTACTGTATTGGCTTATAGTTTCTAGTAGGTTTTTTGTAGATTCTTTGGTATTTTTGATGTATAGGATCTCATATCATCTGCAAAAAGTGATACCTTTACTTCTTCTTTTCCGATATGGATGCCTTTAATTTCTTTGTTTTGTCTGATTGCTCTGGCCAGAACCTCTAGCACCACATTAAGTAAGAGTGGAGAGGGTGGACAACCCTGTCTTGTTCTGATTTAAGAGGGAAAGCCTTCAGTTTTATGCCATTTAATATGATGTTAGCTGATGGTTTATCATATATGACCTTTATCATGTTGAGATATTTTCCTTCTATACCCATTTTGTTGAGAGTATTAAACATAAATTTGTGTTGTATTTTATCAAATGCCTTTTCTGAATCTATTGATAAGATCATGTGGGTTTTGGGTTTTTTTGTTGTTGATATGTTGTACTACATTAACCGTTTTACGTATGTTGAACCATCCTTGAGCTTCTGGAATGAATCCCACTTGATCATGATTTATTATTTTTTTAATATGATGTTGTATTTGATTTGCTAGTATTTTGTTTAGTATTTTAGCATCTAAATTCATTAGAGATATTGGTCTGTAGTTTTCTTTCTTTGTGCCGTCCTTGCCAGGTTTCATTATGAGGGTTATGTTGGCCTTGTAAAATTTGTTAGAAAGTATTGCATCTTCTTCAATTTTTTGGAAGACTTTTAGTAGAATAGGAACCAAGTTTTCTTTGAATGTTTGATAGAATTCACTAGTACAAACGTCTGGGCCTGGATCTTTATTTTTAGGGAGATTTTTAATAGTTTTTTCTATGTCCTCCCTACTAATTAATCTGTTTAGGCTTTCTGCTTCTTCATGACTCAGTCTAGGAAGGTTGTATTGTTCTAGAGATTTATCCATTTCTTCTAGATTGTTGAATTTAGTGGCATATAGGTTATCATAGTATTCTACAATAATTCTTTGTATATCTATGATATCCGTGGTGATTTCTCCTCTTTCATTTTGGATTTTGTTTATATGAGTCCTTTCTCTGTTTTCCTTGGTAAGTCTTGCCAAGGGTTTGTCAATTTTGTTGATCTTTTCAAAGAACCAGCTCCTTGTTCTATTAATTTTTTCTATAGTTTTTCTGTTCTCTATTTCATTTATTTCTGCTCTGATATTTATTATTTTCTTTCTTCGGCTGGTTTTGGGTTGTCTTTGTTTTCTTTTTGCAGTTCCTTAAGATGTGTAGTTAAGTGGTTCACTTAAGCTCTGCCTTGTTTGTTCATATAGGCCTGAAGTGATATGAACTTCCCTCTTATCACTGCTTTTGCTGCATCCTATGGATTCTGATATATCATATTGTCATTTTCATTTGTCTGTATATATCTTTTGATCTCTGTGCTTATTTCTTCCTTGACTCATTCATTTTTTAAAAGTATGTTGTTTAGTTTCCACATTTTTGTGGAGGGGGTTTCCTCTTTTTTTGCAATTGAATTCTAGTTTCAAGGCTGTATGATCAGAAAAATATGCTTGGTACAACTTCGATTTTTCTGAATTTGCTGATGTTATTTTTGTGGCCCAACATATGGTCAATTCTTGAGAATAATCTATGTACACTGGAGAAAAATGTATACCCTGTCACTTTGGGATGAAATGTCTTATAGATGTCTATCATATCCACGTGCTCTGTGTTTTGTTTAAGGCCAATATATCTTTATTGATTCTCTGTGTGGATAACTGATCTAGAGTTGTCAGCAGTTTATTGAGGTCTCCAAGTATGATTGATTTTTTTGTCATTTTTTTGTTTTAAGTAGCTGTCTTATATATTTTGGTTCTCCTTGGTTTGGTGCATATATATTAAGAATTTTTATGTCTTCTTGAATCAGCATCCCCTTAATCATTATGAAATGACCATTTTTGTCTCTAAGTATATTTGCTGTGTTGTAGTCAGCATTATCAGATATGAGTACTGCTATGCCTGCTTTTTTTTTTTTTTTTTTTTTTTGGATGTTATTTGCTTGGAGTATTGTTTTCCAGCCTTTCACTTTGAATTTGTTTTTATCCTTGTTGCTTAAATGAATTTCTTGTAGGCAGCATACAGTTGAATTTTTTTTAAATCCATTCTGCTACTCTGTGCCTTTTTATTGTTGAGTTTAATCCGTTTATATTTAGTGTAATTATCGACACCTGTGGGTTCCCTATTGCCATTTTATACATTGCTTTCTGTTAGTTTTGTGTCTTGTTTGATTCTTCTCTTTTGTTTTTCTCTCCTTTGTTTTTGTTTTGTTGTATTCCATACTTCTTTCCTTTGTTGCTATCTTTTTTAAATCATGTGCTTCTGCGGTGGTTTTTTCCAGGATGGTTACCATTAAGTAATGAAAAGGGTTTCTACCCTGTTCATTGTAGTGCGCTATCTTGTGAGTACTTCTGCACTCAATTGTCTTTTGCTACTGTTAATCTTTGTCCTCTCTCCCCCCGTTTTTTGTTGTTGTTTTTGTTGTCAGTTTAAATTTGGTTTTATAATTTTCTTGGTTGAGCTTTTACTTGTGGTTTTGTTTTGTTTTGTTCTTTGTATCTGGTTTGAAAACCCCCTTTAGTAGTTCCTGGAGTGGGGGTTTTCTGATGATAAATTCCCTCATCTTTTCTGTATCTGTGAATATTTTTATTTCTCCTTTGTATCTGAAGGATAGCTTTGATGGGTATAGTATTCTTGGCTGAAAGTTCCTCTCTTTCAGGACTTTAAATATTGGGGTCCACTCTCTTCTAGTTTGTAGAGTTTCTATTGAGTAATCTGATGATAATCTAATAGGCCTTCCTTTATATGTTGTATTCTTCTTTTCCTTTGCTGCCTTGAAAATTTTTTCTTTGTCATTGGTTTGTGCCAATTTCATTATGATGTGCCTTGGAGTAGGTTTGTTGGGGTTAAAAAACTCGGAGTTCTGTTTGCTTCTTGAATTTGAGGCTTTAGTTCTTTCCACAGGCTTGGGAAGTTCTCATCTATTATGTGTTTAAATATGTGCTCCATTCCATTTTCTCTCTCTTCTCCCTCTGATATACTTATTTTTCTTATGTTAGTCATTTTGATGGAGTCAGACAATTCCTGTAGGGCTTTCTCATTTTTAAAAATTTTTGAGTTTCTTTCTTCTCTCTGTTTTGCCTCAACTTGCTTGTCTTCTATTTCACTAATCCTACCTTGCATCTGGCCTGTTCTATTAGCTAAGCTTGTTACCTCATTTTTCAGCTTGTGAATTACATTTTTCATCTCTGTTTGATTTGTTTTTATAGTTTCAATTTCCTTGGTAATATATTCTTTGTGTTCATTGAGTTGTTTTCTGAGCTCCCTAAATTGCTTTTCTGTGTTTTCTTATATATATCTGAATATTTTTAGGATTTCTATTTTAAACGCTCTGTCATTTAGCTCCAAGGTTTCCAATATATTAATTTTTTTTCTCCATAGATTTTTTTCTCATCTCTCTGTGCTACCTCTCTGTCTTTTGTATCCATGATATTTGATTTCCTTTTACTTAATGGCATCTGGGGGTGGTTTTGTTGACAGTACTAATGAGAATTAATAAAGACTAAAAAGTTAAAAAAAATAAAAAATAAATATAAAATAAATTTTTTTTCTTCTCCTCTTTCTTCCCCTTCTTTTTAAGAAAATCTTGTGGTGAACTGTGAATTATATTGTGCTAAAAAGAACCAAAAATACCTATAATGGAGGGCCTGAGTTGGGTAGAAGTGATAAAGGGTAAAAAAATGTAGTATGGACCCACAAAATGCAAAAAAGAAAAAAATTTGGGTCAAGAATAAAATGATTTGCTTTTAGGTGATGGTTGACTAAGAGATGTAATGAGGGGAATAAGAGGAAAACAGGAACAAGGGAAAAAATTTAAAAATTACTATTGTATTTAGTGGAGCAAAAACTAGATAAAATGGAGAGCCAGGGTTGGGAGCACTACTAGTGAGTTAAAAAGCAAAGTAAAAAAAAACCCAAAGTGCCACAAAAAAAAATTTGAGTCCCAAATAAAATAATTTGTTTGTGATTGAGGATTGAATCAGAGGAGAATTAAAGGAGAAAAGAAAAAACTAATATAGATGGAGAAAAGAAGAAAGAGGAATACACAAAAAGAAGAAAAAAGAAAAAGAACAAAGGGAGAGAGAGAGAGTTAAGGGTTTTGGAGTGCAACCCTCATAGAGAGAAAGGAAGAAGAAAGGAAAGATAATGAGAGATGTAACACTTATGAGTGATATAGTTCAAGGAGAGGAGAGAGTAAGACTGACAGAGAATTAAATGACCAAATTGGTAGAGGAAGAAAATAATCAAGACAAGAAGATAAGAGAAACAAACGAACAAATATAATAAAATGGGATAGGTTATAAAGTCTGTGGATTATTCTTGATTTTGAGAGGTTATCTTCTTGCTTTTTCTTTTCTCTCCCTCTTCCTGGTCGGTGACTCTGTACCCCAGGTTCTGCCCCTGTGGCACGCTTAGGTAGAGTTTTGCAGTTGATAAGTCGCTATGGTGATGTCATATATTGGGCTTCAGTCTAGTTGGCAGTTGAGGCTCATTAGCATTTGCAGACTCTGACAATGAGAGAGTCCATTTTCCCGGAGCTTCTCTCCTAGTGTTTCCTTCTTTTATTAGCAGCCTGATGATCCAGCTGTGGGGTTGCTGCTGCCTCTGCCTGGAGTGTAAGAGGCTCAAACAGCTGGCAAATCCTCACTCTATTCCCACTTAGCGCAGGGCTCTGGGTAAGGCTCAATCAGTCAGAGCCACTCGCATAATTGGGGGGGGGGCTGGGAGACAATTGTTTTCAAGGTGCCTTTCTATGTACATCTAGGCATGTCCTGAATTCCTCAGCACTCTTTGGGACCACTTTCCCCATGCTTTTGACACTTTGTATCCTGTTTTGGCTGGGTAGAAGATGCCCTTCTCTCTGTTTGCAAAGCAGGGAGACTTACGGGCTGCCAGATCCCTTTTCTTTAACATATAGCCCTGATTATGCAAGCTTTGCCAATCAGAGGTTGTCCCTACCCCTATGTGCATAGCATAACAAAAAGTACTAAAAATTATCTCCCCTCTTGTCTTAGATCACTGACTTGAGAGAGATCTTGTCATTTAGGGTTGCATAGGTCAGTTGGGAGGCGAGCAGACTGTGGGTTAAGCTAATCCTTCATGGGTCTGTTAGCTTGTATGGCTGGGTGAGGCGCCCCACCCACCCAGAGAAGTTTGAGTGTAGGGAATCTCACTTTTGTGCGCTGCTTTTCAGGGCGCAGGTGTGACACTGAGACTCCGGTCACAGCCCATGCAAAGGCCTCTGACTTTGCCCCTCTGTCCAGGAACATGGGCGCCCTCTCCTGGGGGAATCTCTTGCCCACTGTCCGCCCTTGCTGACCAGAATATCGAGCCAGCTTCCTCTTTCCCTGGGTGAGGTGGTGCCCAGCCCGCCAGATGTTTGAGTGTAGGAAATTTTGCTCCCGCTCACTCCTTGTGCACCACTTTTCAGTGCGCAGGGGTGACCCCAAGACTGGTTTCGGCCCACACAAAGGCCTCTGACTCTGCCCCTCTGTTTGGTAACATGGGCACCCACTCCTGGAGGAATCTCTCACCCACTATCTGCGCTTGCCAACCAGCATATCGGGCTGGCTGTCTCTCGACCTGGGTGAGGCAGCACCCTGTCTGCTGGGAGAAGTTTGAGCATAGGGAATTTCGCTCCTGCTCACTCCCCGTGCGCTGCTTTTCAGAGCGCAAGGGCAACCCCGATACTCTGGTTTCAGCCCACACAAAGGCCTCTGACTCTGCCCCTCTGTCTGGTAACACAGGCACCCACTCCCAAGGGATCTAGGTGGAATCTCTCCACACTATCTCTGCTCACCGACGAGGAGATCAGTGCCAATGGCTGCTCCACTTGCCTTCCTTTGTCTGGATTTGGTGTGAGCGTTAGCTTGTGTTGACTGGGTTGCCACAAGCAGTTTTTCCTCGGCTTGGATATCCGTGCCACAGCCTGGTTCAGATGTTTGTGCCACAGCCTGGTTCTATTCACACACTATGCCCGCCTTAGTTCCTATACTCTCAGTTCCCAATGAAAGCAGCCCTTATTTAGGTTAGTGAGAAAGGCGGAGTGTTTCTTCTTCCATCTTATTTCCTTTGGGGTTGATTATATATTTAGTCAATTTTTCACTCAATCATACCTTTGTGTTTATGTGGAACTTCTGTAGGTTCCAAGGATAGATTTTTCTGTCTCTGGTTGAAGACCTTGTTGAATTTTGGGGGTGATTTATCAGTATCACTCCCTATGGCTACATATCTATGATGTCACTCCCCAGTTGTCACTTTTGAAAGGCAACTCTGAGAAAACTTTTCTAAAGCCCACAAATTGTAAAAAAAATATTATAAAGAGGATCTACAAAATAAGCTCTGGAGCAAATTCATGAAAATATTATATTGCTTAAAGCTAAAACTAACTAAAGGCCTAAGGGAGTACTGGAGGAAGTATAAAGTAGAAACTAGTTTCAGATATCTGCATTCTAACCCCAAAAAGTTTTACTTATTTGGAAGATACAGAGTAAGAATTAATATTAAGAAGAAAAATAGAAAATATTAGAACTGTCTTTATAAGAATCTTTTAGAAACAAAAGGATGCTTACATAGCTACTTCAGAAAGTTCTTAGAGAATGACTGAGTACTCCCAAAGGAAAAAGCTTAAGGTCTTATTTACAGAAGGTATCTCATTTGACCTTAAAAACTCAATCAGCCTGACCTGTGGTGGCGCAATGGATAAAGTGTCGACCTGGAAATGCTGAGGTCACCGGTTTGAAACCCTGGGCTTGCCTGGTAAAGGCACGTATGGGAGTTGATGCTTCTGGCTCCTCCCCCTTCTGTCTCTCTCTCCTCTCTCTCCCTCTCTGTCTCTCTCTCCTCTTTAAAAATGAATAAATAAAATTTTTAAAAAAATTAAAAAAAAACAATCAACTTCAACTCTATTATACACAGGGCAGAAGGAAAGGAAATTACAGGAATTCTCCTCCAAACCATCAAACAAATAGATGCAGATAGACACAAAGGCAAGGAATTAGCAGGGAAAATATTAGCAAGAGACAAAGCACACCCAGTAGTAATAAGAAAGTAAAGTATTAAACAAGAAGATGCTAACAATGAGAAAACTATTGCATTTAACTGATACACCCAAACAGAGCTAGCATATTTAAGAAACACTTTAATTCCAGGAGATAATGCAGATGTAGATTGGCTAATAAAAATTTATGAACAGGGAGGACATACAATTTCTTATCTACAGATAAATTAAAAGCAGTTATAGGTACAATTGAAAACCCCAAACTTAAACACCAACTTGAATTGTTAGTAGATAAGAATATCATCAGGAACAATAACAACTAGATGGACAGAAATAGAAGATTTAAAAATACAGTTAAAAAAGCTAGTACGTTTACTAAGTATATTTTGAGGATGATTTGGAAAACCCATGAAAAAATAAAATACATCAGGGGTTATCAGAGCACTCATACATGGAACCCCTGAAAATGATAAATTACCTTCACAAAACTTGTTACAAGGGGCATGCACAGCAGAGAATATTAGAGAAAGGATACAATTACATGAGGACTTAAATGGGAAAAATTAATTTACATATTACACAACCATGCCAAACCTAGGAATAAGAAACACAAATAGGCTCCAATATAAAAAAAATAATAAATATAATAAATTTAAATCATCATACAGGGGTCCCATTTAATAGGAAAAACCCAACTATATAAAAAACCAAGCTCCTTATTGGATAAGAAATAATCCATTTAATAAAAAAATCAAAATAACCCTTTTAAATTCAGGAAACAACAGGAAAATCAAAGCCAAAATTGGGGGAAAATAAGAATAATACTTTCTCAACCAAAATGAAAATATCAATAACCTATTCCAACAAAAACAGTCAAAAAACTGGAATGGCCCTTCGAAGAACAACAAAGGGGTCAAATATAAGCAATAGCAAAAAAGTTAAGCAGTACAATTATACACAAAACAGGAGATAACAGACCTTATATTACCCTTGAAGTAAAATTTCCAGATAGTGGTAAAAATCTCCAAACACAATTTCTCATAGATACAGGTTCCTAAGTCTCATTATTAAGGGGAATATATAATTGAAGAAGATTAATTGGAGTTGAAGGAATAACAAGAGATTAATTAATAGCAGCAGCAAGAGATGGAATTATATATTATAAATAATTAACAAAGGAAGAAACCATTTATGTAAACCCAAATATTCAAAATATTTTAGGAATGGACATATACCGTATTTATTAGAGCTAAAAATATATGCACCAAGATTACATAAATTTCAAACAAATTTAGCACAGTTGCAAATAAAACACATATTTTACCAGAATGTTTAAAAGTTTTATTTTCCCCACAATACCCACAAAGGTGAACATCAAGAGGTGACAAAGGCCATAAATAAATTAATAAATAAAGGCATAATTGAGGTAGGGAGATCACATATACATAATAGTCCAGTGTGGCCAGTAAAAAAATTAAATGGAACCTATAAAATTACCATAGACTATAGAAATATCAACAAAAAATTTCCAAGTATAGAGGAAACTGTCTCTGATATGCTAGAAGTAATTAACATCTTACAAAAAGACAATCTAAAATTTATGGCAACAATTGATCTCTCAAATATTTTCTTTGCAATACCCATTCATGAAAATTCCAGACCAGTTACAACTTTCACATGGCAAGGAAAGCAATATCAATTTAAATGGCTGCCACAGGGATATAAAAATTCACCAGCAATCTTACATAATTTATTAGCATCTAGCATAAATTCAAAGCATTAGCAATCTAAAATTATTACATATATTGATGATTTAATAATGTATAGTAAAAACAAAGAAAACCTCCAGAAAGACTTAAACAAATTTGTAGAACAATTAAAAGGAGCAGGATGGACAATAAATCCAGAAAAAATACAACTCCTGAGACAGAAGTAAAATTTTTAGAAATCCAATGAAGCTCAGATGGTAGAAAAATACTGGAAAATGTAGTAAGTAAAATACTTAGCATTAAGGCCACCAACAATAAAAAGGAAGCCCAACAGTTATGGGATTATTTACATATTGGAGAAATCACATCCCACACTTGTCAGTATTAGCAGAACCAATATATAAAGTAACTTGGTAGGCAATAAATTTTACATGGGGGAAAGAGCAACAAGAAGCCTTAGAACAATTAAAAGAATATTTAAAACACCATCAAAACTTAGCTGCATGAAAACCAGGAAAAATAATCACATTAGACATATTATTCACTGGAATTCATAGGTGTTGGGGCCTATATAAAAAAGGACAAAAATATAAACAAAAAGTTCCCGTAGGCTTCTGGTCCCAAAGATTCTCATACTGCCACTATAAATATTCACTCTATAAGAAACATATATGAGTACTATATGCAACACTCCTCCATACAGAACCACTAGCAGGACAAAACGCAATATAGTCAGATTCTTACTACACCTCAAAGCATGGCTTAAAATGTTGGCCAAGGAATTGGCTGGTACCCAAATTGAGAAAATGTACTGGCATGAAAATGATACATGAAATGAAAACTCCAAAGAAATATTGAGCACCGGCAAAACAACCCTTCTTACACCAGAGGTCTTCAAATTGGAGAAAGACCCCCCAAGACAGATTTTTGAGAACAAAAGAGTGCCCAAGAATCTAGGGGTGGTAGGGCTTAAATATAGACTCTCACTGAAAAATACCTTGTTTACAGATGGATCAGCCTTCATAGCCCATGGCTTGACCAAATGGAGAGCAGCAGCTTTCAATCCAGTGACAAATACAGCACTCTCAAGGGAAGGTAAGATTTACTCAGCTCAACATATAGAAATGATAGGGGTCCTTCTGGCAGTGAAATATGCTATGGAGAAGGAGCTACCCAAAGTATATGTTTTTATTGATTCAATGGCAGTATATAAGGGAATGACAGAATGTTCAGAAAAATGGAAACAAAAGAATTGGCAAATTAATGAAAGTGACCTCTGATCCAGAGAACACTGGGAAAAACTAGATGAATTAACATAACACATAAAGCTCTGTGTAACCTATATATCAGCTCATGCTACAAATAATTCTCCAACAACACTATGGAATCAAATAGCAGATAAGCTAGCAAGAGGAATTAAGGTAGGTGAAGAAATTAATATTAGGGATACAACAAAAACATATGGAATAAAGTTAAGGTTAGAAAAAGATGAAGATACAGGAGAATATAAAATAGCCCCAATACTTAAAATCAAATTAAAAAGGGAAGGTGATAAATATAAAATACAAAAGAAATACTTAGATTTCTCACCAGAGTTTTTATAGAAAATTTATATCCATTAGGACATCCAGGACAAACGGCAATGATAGAATGGTTTAGAACCAGAAATTTAAAGACAAAAATAGAAGACATAAAGAGAGGCATTAATAGATGTACAGCTTGTAAAAATGTATATACATTCCAGACAGCAGAGACACTAGGGTTAAATAGACCCCAGATGCCAAATTTTCAAGCCAAAATTGATTTTATTAGACCTTTGCCAAGGCCTCTCCAAAAAAAGTATGCATGTACAATGGTTGAAGTACTTACAGGAATAATGTTTGCCTTGGCAGCAAAATACTCATCGGCAGCCACTACAATTAAAACATAAAATACTGTATGTGGAAATTCTTCAGAATTCTTAAAATCATAGATTCATATCAAGGAACCTATTTTACAGCCAGCTAAGTGCAATCTTTTGCTACTATAAATAATATCGATTGTAATTTTTATATGCCATATAACCCAACAGCATCAGGCAAAATAGACACGATGGCCTATTAAAAGCCAAATGTCATTTATTACACTGGGGAACAAATTTTTTTCATTTTCTGTTATATGAGGTTTTATAACTTTCTATATAATTCTACATCGCTGATTCCAAATCTCAAATCCATTTTTTTTTGCTGAATTCTCTAGTTTCTATGCAACTTTAATTTTTTTGTTACAGTTAATGGCATGCATTAGTTTCTAAATTGGAGTTAAAGGGCAATGACTGTTGAATTGAACATAACCACAAGGCAATTAATGTTTTACAAACATCACTTTTACATAATTGTAGTTGTTTTTAAATGTAAAAAATTATTATTTGATAAAAACACCTTCTTATTTAGTTTTAAAATTAAATCATGGCTTCTTCAAGTAGGCATAAATGTAAGAATAGTCCTGACACTTTCTGTTATATATGTGGCTGTTACACACTTCAACATCAAAGAGTCAATATTTCATCATTTGTGACACGTGCATATATTGCCTATTTTCAAGTTCCCCTTGATGATCAAGACAAGAATTGGGCTACTCATATTGTGTGTCATAATTGTGAGGAAATACTTTGTGACTGAACAAAAGGAAAATGCAAAGGAATGCCTTTTGGTATTCCCATGGTTTGAGGTGAACCTAAGGACCACAGCAGTGACTGTTATTTTTCTCTGATCCATACAAAGGGCATCGGCAAGAAAAAATGGCATATGATTGCATATTCTAATATTCCTTCAGCAATATGACCTATCCCACACTCTGAGACACTCCTGGTTCCAGTTTTCAATGGTTTTATTTCTTCTAAGGACAAAGAAAGTGAACATGGTGATCAAGTGCATTTTGATAAGATGCATGAGGAAATGGTTGTAGAATCTGAAGGGTCTTCTTCTGATAACAAGTAGTCATTAATCCCTCAGCAGTTTAGCCAAGCTGAGTTGAATGACTCAGTAAGAAACTTGGGCCTATCAAAGAAAGCAGCTGAGTTATTAACCTCCAGGCCTCAAGAAAAGAATGTACTTCACCAGTCAGCTAAAGTATCCCATTTCAGGAAGCGTGAACAAATTTTTTTCCAAAGACAAACACTTTGTTTACTGTCATGATATCAGTAGACTTCTCAGCTAGCTAGGTGTTACCACTTATAGTCCAACAGAATGGCGGTTATTTCTTGACAGCTCTAAATGAAATCTGAACTGTGTACCTCTACACAATGATAATGTTTATGCAGCGGTTTCAATTCGTTATTCAACTCATCTGCAAGAAGATTATAATGACGGAAAAAAATTCCTTGACTTTCTGAAGTATGAGGAGCATAACTGGATCATTTGTGTGGATCTTAAAATAGTAAATTTCCTGCTAGGACAACAGAGAGGTTTCACAAAGTATCCTTGCTTTCTATGTTTGTGGGACAGCTGAGCTCATGAGAAACACTGGACACAGAAGGAGTGGCCAATATGTGAATCTCTGGAAGTAGGGATGCAAAATATTGTGAATGAATCTATAGTTCATTGAGACAGGATCATTTTCCCCCCACTTTACATCAAACTTGTCTTAATGAAGCAGTTTGTTCAGGCTTTGAGTAGAGAAAGTGAATGCTTTCAACATATTATTTCTGTATTCCTGCCTTGTCTTTTGAGAAGATAAAAGCAGGTGTATTCAATGGACCTCAAATTTAAATCCTTATATGGGACAAAGAATTTGCCAGGAAGATGAATAAGGAGGAGAAAGCAGCATGGCAGTTTTTGTGGCAGTTACAAAGAACTTCCTTGGCAACAAAAAAGCAGAAAACTATGAAATTCTGGTTTAAAGGATGTTGTTGGCTTTCTACAACATTGGATGTAACATGAGCATTAAGATTCACTTCCTGAACAGTCACCTTGATAAGTTTTTCAAAAATCTTGGAGCTGTTAGGGATGAGCAGACTACTGCTGGAGCACCAAACAAGATTGTCCTCAACAAGTACACAAATGCAAGAGCTACAAACGCAAAATTTTGCCTGAATACAATTTAAATGTTTTGCACAAATTTTATGATTATAATAAGTGTTTTAATATGTTCTGTTTTTAAATTGTAGACAAACTCTGATGTAATCATATCTTTTAGTGTATTAGTGTATTTAGTGCATTATATAAATTATTATATTTTCACAAAGATGATGTCCAAGAAAACATTCTACTTCATTATGTTAAACTAAATGTTAAAAATTTTACAATAAGATGAAAACCTAAAATCTTGAATTTCAAAAAAAAACTGTAGCCTACAGAGAAAAACTAATGTCAGATTTGAGATCAGTACACTGAAATTAGGTAAGAACAAGTGTATTTGTGTATGCAACAAAAATTTTGTTCTCCAGTATTATTAATAGGTACAAAATTTAACTATTTACATACACTTCTTAAAGAAGCATATTTTGCCGTAAATAGACCAAGAGGAAACAAAAGTTTTCCTCTGGAAGAACTGAATAAACCTCATTTAGTACAAGCAGAAATTAAAATGGGAAGCATACCTAAAATTAAGAAAAATCCACCCTATAAAATAATAGTAAAATCCTCTAAGGATGCCTCTCTCTGCCAACAGGAAATAATCTGCAGTGCAGGATACAACATCATGTGGACAGTAAATAAACAAGGACAAATACACCAGATGAAAGTAAATAACTTTGCATCAAATGACTGAGAATGTGCAATTTAGTAAGATTGTTCATTTGGATCTTAGTGCTCCTTATGATCATACCCTATACAATTATAATTTTACATGTAACCTGGTGTGCCAAGAGAAATTGCCTGAGCAACAGAACACAGATATTCCACTACTCTCAAATTAATTATAATACTCTGAATTTTAGACCACAGGACATTCTGGAGAAAACAGTAGGCAAACAAATAGCAGATGTCCAAGCAACAGGGCCACCAAATCTAAAGGATGAAATTAGGAAATATTTATGGGACTCATATCCAATGGGAGCTTTTGGTTGCCACTGGGAAGATATTTGTATACAAATGAACCCAGAACAACCAAAACAAAAACAGGATTAAATTTTTGTCATTTTTTTAAATAGAGAGCCTAAATCCTCAGATTTTAAATTGGACTTCAGGGATACTGGGATTCTGATGAGCCTTTATCTGTAATGGCATTTGAAAAATACAAATTAAAATTAATGAAAGAAGGTGGCCACAATCTAGCAAACTATTTAATACCAATTTACATTTTGAATCAGAATTGCCATCCATAACGGAGGAAAGTCCAAAAGGTGAAGATTCAGATCTACAGGATTTAATCTCACCACCAAAAATGCCTATTATAGGGGCACAATATAAAGAAAAACAAGTAAGTCCAGCTTTAATTGCTCCCCATTGGTAGATGACCTATAGATATTATCCAGACCCAATCTATACCCCTGGTACCTCCTGCATAAAAATAATCAAAATTTTAAGGCAGAAACGGCTTGTCCACAAATTCTGACTGAGGCCTGCATGGAGCAAATACACTGTACCCTCAACAGCATGCAATCAATGGTAGATCATCTACCAAGCAGAGGACCACTAGAACAATAATTGTTATATATACAATACTACCTGTATTTAGCTAAGACAGCCATTTATAACCCACATAGACAGCCAAATTACAGAGATTTAGAAAATCCACCCCAGGAAATTTATCCAGATACCTTAGCATTTTTAAATCCTGATGATTATCACAATTACAAACAAGAGCCTAGAGAAAGCATTACACCATATAATACAGAGGAATCTGCTTCCGAGCCAGAGAAAAATGAAAAAGTAGAACACTGATATAGAGTGTGTAGGAGACAACTCAAAAACTGACCAAACCAGTATAAAACCATCCAATATGATTATGAGGTTGTTCATCCTGGTTGTCAATGTATTATTAGGGTATACTGCTAATAATACTAACGATAATAACAATGCTATTACTGCTACTGATACTGTGACTATGTTTAAATTTCCTGACCTAATGTACTAACTGCACATAAATTTAACCTTACAAAATATGCACAAAAATCACATCTAATTTTTTATCCACCACATATAACAAACAACAATTTATATAATTATTATATACTTGACAACAACACACATTTAGGTAGCATAACAAAAGATATTTTTATACAAACCCATTCATATTATATGCCCAACATACCTAAGGAAAGCATATTGTGAATATCATTTAGGAGAATTCCAGTATTTAGTCAGAAGTAGATATGATATTACACTAGATACATGCCTAAAAGAAAAATGGTTCCAACAACACTTAAGATTAAAATCTATGTCAATTGTAGACCTAGAACTATTAGAACCCCCAATTGAATAACAAAGAGAATTCACTATAAAAACTATAGCAGGAGATACAACACTATTAGGATTTCATACAATACTCTTACTACACAAATTAGTAAGTGGTAAACATGTAATACCAGTAGCCAATTTGATATATGCTAAAACTTACTTCCTGAAACCAGAACAACTAATAACATGGACAAAAAATTTATACATAACCACACAGCAGCTAGACATAAAATATTTTGAACTACCTGTGGTGGAAACCACTCTGATGGAAGCATTTTATAATTTAGGAAAGCTTGCCTTCATACACTGCAACACCAACCTGACCTACTGGGACCACACTGCGAACTCAGGGGAATTGGAAAACAGATAACATTGCAGAGGACTCAATGAAAACCTGCAAACTAATCACTGACACCATGAATGTGACAGTCAATGGATAAAACATATACTCATCACATGCAACTTATGGCACATTGCAATATTAACTAACAATGTTCAGTGAACTGCAGGAAGAACATATGAACATGGAAAAAGATTATGAAGAAACCTTCAAAAAAACTTGAAGTACTCTATAATGAGACTAAAGAACATATCTCAAAAGCTGGACAAGAAAGAACATTATAAAGGAACTGAGACTGATATCTCACAGTGTGAGCATCATCTTAAACCATGATGCAAAAAGACTGGGTACCATGTAATTTTATAGAGACTATAGGCTCTATGTTTTCAACACTTAGTTGTAAACCAACATGGAAATTATTAAATCCAGTATATTATATTGAAGAAGGCATTCATACCTTTACATCAATATGGACTGGAATTAAGAAAATAATAATGCTTATATGTCTGTTTGTTTGATATCATTAGGATTAAAGTTGTGTAATCCTATTTGCAATGTATGTTTAAAAAGGAATAAAAAATAGCTTTGTAATGATCCCTGCAAGCATGCAGCTTGCTGGGATCAAGGGGTGGAACGTTGCAGTAATATAATGTGATAGCAATTAAATATATTAAAAGATAGAAAAATATGGAAGATATATAGAAATAATTAGGATATAATGTTAAAAGCAATTAAGGAAATTAAATAAAGTTATGCCATCTGGATAAAAATTAATATAGTGTTTACAGATGTAATAAACAGACTCTGCCTTTGACACAGGGTTCAGTTAGTGTGTGAAATTATATAAAGATAAAAGTGGCTTGATGTCATAACTCTGTAGGTTAACATAAACAAGAAGCTTCCCTAGGAACACCTTAAAAATAGCTTAATATGACATTTCAGTAGATTAACATTAAAAGGGCTTCGTGTGAGGAACTCCCAAAAAAAGTGGTTTGAGGTGATAATCCTGTGGATTGATACCTGTTAGAAGGTGTTGGCCAGAAATGGTACTAAAGCTAAGCCCCCCCCTGCAGTGGTAGTTGCCTAGACTCAAATGTTGAATGTGGACTGTCTCCATACCACTCTGACCAAAGACAGCCCACAGAAGCACGCTGAGGGGTTCCCGTTAAGCTGTACTCAGGTAGCTGCACACAGCACGCCAAAAGGATTTGAGTAATAAACTGCCTGTGTGATTCTTGCAACTAACTTGTGTGTCGGTCACGTGTTTCCTCCGGTGGCAGTTGGTCTTTGCACTGATAAGTAGAATCCTCATAACTGCCTCAAGAGTAGTCTCGAAGAGGCTGCCAGCCCTGCTTTTAAGCAGGAGTGTCCCACTCTGCAGGGAAGTCAAATCAGGGATGCCTGATTGATGTAGAGCTCTGGCTTTATGGGGGCAGTTATTTAAAAGGGAGCTTGTCACTTTAGAAAAAATAGTACCTTTTCCTTTTGTTTGGGCCAGAGTATTTTTGATGGTGTCCCATTGAGCAAGAGGTAGTGGAACAGCAGTACAGGCAGAGGACAACAGGGAGAGACAGAGCCAACAATCCTGAGTTATTGTAGGATTTATTTTATTTAGAAGGGAGTATGTAAAATTAAGAGTTTATTTTAAATTTAAAGGAGTGAAAAAGGTCTTTAGAGCAGTGTTAGAATTTACATTGTAAAGGCTACTGAGGAGGAGAAAAGTAATAATGGTGGTTATTTCTAACTGGGGTCTCCAAATGGACAAGTGATTAGACTGGGATCTAGGATTTGGGAAATAGCCTATCAAGGATAGTCTAAATCTTCCATTAGGTAGAGTCCTATCTGAATATGAGGATATGAACTCTTAATGGGAGAAGTACAGTAGAAAGAACAGAGAGAATTTGTTGAGGCAGTGGGGGGGGGCGGTTGAGCTCCTTGGGGTCAGACAGAGCAGCACAAAGGGAACAGTCACAAGGAGTTTTACTCATCTGTTATATGTAGTAGGGTAGTGGTTAGATTAGGGTGAATGATAAGAGGTTTCAAAAATTGTAGGAGAGGCTTATATCCTATATGAAAAGATTTATGAATAAATTGTAAGATAGAGAGTGCTATTAACTCAGTTTGTTCGTATGTGACTTTTAAGGTGAGGGATTTGGCCTTGATAGTTTGGTGGAGGGAAGGGCTTGAATTTAGGAGGGAGGGAGAGTTTGTGTAGTTTTGTAAGAAAGTAAATCAGAAAGATTGAAGGAGGAAAGAACTGTTGTTGTTTGTTTAAAAGTAAGGTTTGTTTTTTTTTGCCTGACCAGTGGTGGCACAGTGGATCAAGCATTGACCTGGAACACTGAGGTCGCTGGTTCAAAACCCTGGGCTTGCCTGGTCAAGGCACATATGGGAGTTGATGCTTCCTGTTCCTCCCCCATTCTCTCTCTCTCTCTCTCTCTCTCTCTCTCATCTCTAAAATGAATAAATAAAAAAAATAATTTAAAAAAATAAAAAATAAAAGTGAAGGTCTTTGATCTCTTATCTTGTCCTGGGATAGGGAGTTGGTCAGCTGGGAATAATGAGAAAAGAGTGGGTAATGGGTAATTTCCTAGACAACAGAGGAGAGAGGGGGTAATCAATGGGTTGGAGGGAATACTGTGGACTCCAATAATTAAAACAGAGGAAGGAAACAGCAGTTTTGAAAACTTAAAGAGTGTCAAATAAGTGGCCCACATATCTAATAGGAAATAAATGGCCTTACCAGAGACTTGTAGAGTTACCCAAGGCTCTGTCATTCAGATGGTAGAGGTAGAGGCCTGTAGCCAGTCTGAACCACATCAGTCTTTACTTTTCCTCAGGAGGATAAGTGCTGTTACATCCAGGCTAGTGCAAGAGAGAGGCATGACCAAGAAGGGATGGCTTTAATGCTTTGAGGGGCTTGTGGGCAGTTTGAATTCCAGGGCCCTCTAAAACTATAGAGAGGGTAGGTTATGGCCTCAAATTTGGACAGAAATTCCAGTGTGCCTCTTGTATGCATTTAAAGCAGACCCTTTGGGGAGGTTTAGTTTTATTGCAATTTATCATGTTGGCATTAGAGAAAAAGATGATTATATTAAAATTGTTATTATAGGTAAAGTTGGTACAGAAATTGCTAAAAGCATTCTAGTAGGTAGTGTTCCAGCCAGGCCAACACTGAATTTTAAAACCAGCAGTTTCTAAATTTAATGTATATAGGGTATGGCTGTAGCTGAAGTGAGTTGGGACTTGTCCTGTGTATCAAAGAAATGTAAAGTGGATCAAAAAAGTGATGGTAATTTATAATAGATTAGCAGGTGTTACAGTAACAGAGACTGCTGGATTGTGTCCAATATTAGGGGATTTTGAACGAGTCTATTATGATTGCACTTTATATTGGTGAAATATACTTAAGTATATATCACTAAATATGGAAAATTGGAAGGGATTGGTTGATAATGGCATATTTAATGGTTGGAGTTTAAGACAGGAAAGGTTTGGTGACTAATAATTGTTGTGCTGAGAAATAGAGAATTATTTCCCCATGGATGGAGAGGGAACAAAGAAGACCAAAAATTTACGGAGGTTATAGAGACAAAATAAGAAATCTATCATGAATCTGGTATAGAAATTAAAAAGAAAAATGTAACTATGCGGGATTTTGGGGAAGTGGAATAAAATGATAAATATGTTTTTAATTTTGGTTTATAAAACTGCCTTGTAAATACTTGTTTCTTTGCACAAACTTTCTATAATTAAAACCCTAATTTTTTTTCCAGTTATTCAGAATTGTTTTCAAAATCCTTAACTTTAGTGAGGATTAAGTCTGTAATTAGCTATTTTAGATTGATACCTGTTGGGCAAACCAATATGTTTCAAGTGTGAAACAAGTGAGTTAAGTTCAATCCCTTGTATTTTGTATTGAATTGGGGCAGCACCGTGTGTGTATAGTATATGGATGGCTGTGGGTGCTTGTTCTCAGGGCAGCAGATTACAAATTATGGGTTGCCTTTGTGCTTGAGAGGGGCCATTGTGTGCTATTGTTTGCTGGAGGTTGGTCTTTTTTATTTTTTGCCCCAGCTTGTTTTGCTGGGCAGAGGAGTGCAGAGAGAATGAGGAGAGAGAGAGAGGGAGGGAGAGAGAGAGGCAGATAGAGAGAGAGGATGCTGAGGCTGGTGTGGGCCTGTGAGTATGGGAGAGTCTGGAGAAATAGTCAGGGCTTTGGGAGCCCTGAGAAGAGGGAAATGGTCTTCCCTGCCTGTTTGCTCATCTGCTGTGGGTGGATCGCAGAGTACATTCTTAGCAGCTGCGGCTGATGCAATGCTGTGAGAATATCCCAGCTCCCAGAAGCCTCCTGGGCATACCCAGAAAGGAAGCTTGCCCACTATAAGGAAGTGACTTAGTGCTAACCACACAGCTCCCTGATCTTTCCAACCATTGGCTATGAAAGACGCGCTGTAACACCCTATAGGCTGAACCCATGTATATAAGCTAGTTTACTTCTTGAATAAAGTGGATCTGTGTCACTGAACCTGGTTTCTGGAATTGAGTCTTTGCATCTTCGTTGTCCTCCCCACTGGCAGGACTTGTCCACAACTGGCGCCCAATGTGGGGCAGGGACCAGACCAGCATCCAAAGGATGGGTGAGTGACTCTCTGTAATGGGAAATTTTCTCCCCCACTCTTGAGCCCCACAGGCTCGAGCCCTGCACGCCCTATTGCAGAGTAGGTGAGTTGAAGTTTATGAAAAGGACCTCTGTACTTACTGGGAGATTCTCTCTAGTCTCAATCCCTGGATTGAGAAAATGCCACTCTGGGACCCAGATACTTGGGCCCGAGCTCTCCAACGTGTTCATTCAGCTTAGGTACTTGAAGGATGGGCTTTCCCTCTCGGCCTCACTCCTGTCTTATTGGCAATACATGCCTGCTTGACCAGTGCTCCTGCTGGGGACCCTCCACCAGTCCCTTGGGTCCTGAAGGCTGCTCCTCTTTCAGAGGAACCCTTACCTTCCTATTCACCCCTCTAAACTGAGGAGGAAAGTAGTTTAGCCTCCAAGTTTTACAAAATTGCGGCTGAGCACGCAGAAACAAAACCAACCGAATTGCTAACTGCACCATCAGCTCTGCCACTGGAAAAAGTGGAAGTCGCTACTTCCACATTCCTTGCCAGGGCTCAATGCCCCACCCCAGTCTTTCAGACACCATTTTCTCCAACACATATTCCTGCTGCAGACCCATGGGCCAACCTATATGCCCCCATGTTTCTTTTTTCTTTCTGTCTGTCTGTCTGTCTTGTCTATTTCTCTGTATATCTCGCTCTCTCTCTCCCCCACCCCTCATTTGTATCCAGCATCTACCCCTCTTCTGCACAGCATGCTTGTGTTTACAGATGCCAGCCGGTCCTATTGTAAAATAGTGTTCAAAACACTAACAAAAGACACAAAATTCCACAAATCTAGTTATGAGGGATCCATATAAGTAGGTGAACTACTAGCCATTTACTATGCATTACACCTTTGGAAACATGGCCCCCTTAACATTTTTTCAGATAGTGCTTATGCAGTACAAACAGTCAAAGGCCTTGCCCATTCCACCTTCCGGCCCAAGCAGACATTACTAGATAGGGCTCTCAGCCAGCTTAAAGAACTGTTAGAGGAGCGTCAACACCCTTGGTATATTCAGCATTTCACTCCCCCTAGCAGCAGGCAACACACAAGTTGATCACCTAGTTTTAACAGTCTCCCCTATTGAGCAAGCCAGACAACTTCATGCCCAGTTTCATATGTCTGCCCATTCTCTTAAATCTCTCTTTCCCCATCTCACTCATGCAACCTGCAAACACCTTGTTCGTGTATGTAAACAGTGCAGGCCTTTACTACCCTTAGGCCCCCTACAACCACAAGGTGTCAACTCTCGAGGCTTATAGCCTAATGCTATGTGGCAAATAGATGTCACTTATGTCCCCCAATTTGACAAACTCCACTACGTAAACGTAGCAGTAGACACCTTCTCTGGAGCCATCTCGGCCATGACCCTAGCAGGAGAAAAAACTACACATGCAATTTGTGCATTTTGACAGGTCATGCTTTGCCTTGGTATACCTTGGGGAATTAAAACAGACAATGGGCCCTGTTATACCAGCAGCCAGTTTAAAGCCTTTTGATCCCAATGGCAAATCACACACCACCTTGGCATAATAATAATTCCTTAAAATCCCCAAGGACAAGCCATTGTAGAATGGCGACACAGAGACATTAAACTTCAAATTCAAAAAGAAAGGGGGGATATGCCCCAGGCCTCACCTAGAGAAGTGCGCCTCAGTGCTGTATTCATTCTCAATTATTTAACTTTTGATTTTGAAGGAGTAACTCCTGCTTATAAACATTGGGAAGACCTTCATAGCCAACCAACCCCATTGCCATTAGTACACTGGAAGGACCCAGCCACAGCTCAGTGGCAGGGACCACACCCCCTTCTAAAGCAAGGGAGAGGTTATGCTTGTGTTTTTCCAGGAAATAGCCCGCATCCAATTTGGATCCCAGGAAAGAATGTACAGCAACTCCTGGTGTCCCAAGAAGACCCCACCAACGACACCTCCAACACCTGCAAACCCTCTAGTTTTGGAAGCTGAGAGATAGAATACAGCCATATGCAGTATGCAGCCCATGGCAAGCCATCCATTTTGTGTTTGGATGCTGGGACTTTTGTGGGAAGGGGGTGTGCATGGACCTACATCCATTTTTTACAATCAAAATGGAACTGTGTTTAACAGCACCTAGAAGGTCTCTGTAACACAATGGGAGGAAAATGACATCCCGACCCCTAGGAGGAATCCTCTGTTTAAGATCCTTGTTCTATTTTCTAACTAGTTAAATATTACAGAAGCTTGCCTGATTGTTTAATTATAGTTGTTTTATGTCTACTAGGGTTCCATTGCATAATGCGTAGCATTCAGAGGCTACAACAGCAAGCTGTCATTCATGAAGTCCAATTGGCCTTAATTAAAAGAGAAGGGGAAGATATGGGTGGAGCTCAGAGTACATTCCTAGCAGCTGTGACTGATGCAGTGCTGTGAGAATACTCCAGGTCCAAGAAGCCTCCTGGGCATACTGAGGAAGTAAGCTCACCCAGTATAAGGAAGTGACAGTGCTAACCAAGCAGCTCCCTGATCTTTTCAGCCATTGACTATGAAAGATGCGCTGTAACACCCTATAGGCTGAACCCATGTATATAAGCTAGTTTACTTCCTGAATAAAGTGGATCTGCATCACTGAACCTGGTCCCCAGAGTCAGGTCTTTGTGTCTCTGTCATCCTCACCCCCAGCAGGACTTGTCCACAATCTGCCATTATAATATTTTAATAAAAAGGAATGGCCTACCATTTTCTGGCTTTATACTTCTTTTACCATATGGCCAAATCCAATGAGAATCTGCATGATCATGGCAAAAGTCACCAACTTTACTTTTGACAGAGTTCACAGGGTTTGGATCAGATTGTTATGGAGACACAGAGACCCTTGAGGGGTGGGACAGAGGACTGGCTGTTGCTCCCCAGTGTATGGTTCCCATGGTTCTCCTTTTGGGGATTGTGGGCAGTCTTTTATAGACCTGTGAAAGGCAACCAAGAGCTCTGTGCAAGAGGTTCTCAGAGGTCTGCAAACTTAGCAGCAGCAACGGCATGAGCTGGAATGGTCATGAGAGAAAGAACTGCAGGTAGAGCACCTGAAACTGCAATGGTCTCTGGAGAAGGTGGCTGATCAGGTTGAAGAGTTGCTGAGCACCAATAGTGCCTGGAACTGGAACAATCTACAGGTTTGTGAGTTGCAGTTTGCCCTGGAAGTTAAACATTGGCAGTGGCTATTGTTGGAGAAACAACTGTGGATTCAGCTTCAGGCAGAGAGCTGGAAGCTGCAGGAGCCAAAGACAGAGCTCTGCAGTGTGAGTGGCTCTGAGTTGGCAGGAGCATGCATTTCCAGCTCCTCTTCTGAGGATGAAGAGGCTCAGCCTGGAGCTGCCATCTGCATACACAGAGCTTGGTCAGTGGTCATTCCAGAGGTAAAAACCCAGCAGTAAAGAGTACCTACTGAGCCCCTGGTAGGCTTACTGCAATTATGGGACATAGAGGTGGATGGTATCATGCTCTCTGGAGCAGAGATGGAGAGTTGGCCACTGTTGCCATGTGATCTTCCTTGGGGCAGCATCTTCAGAGCTACTGTGATGGCAGGGGATGACAGGGGAGGCCTGAGGCCTTATGTGAACCTAGTTGCCTATAATAGTTCTTTACCTTGGTAATTTGCACAGATAACTGGGCTCTCTATTATAGACTGATTCTTGGACTGCAACTTGAGGGGGAACCAGTTTCCTTGTTGGATGGACATGCCACTTTTCAACAGTATGAAAGACCCTGATGGGGATGAACAGGTATGGTGGAGACCCTTGTGTACAGGGAAGCTTTCAATCTAGTTGGAGAGATGCACCAAGGACACCTTGAGTTTTCCATGGACACAGACCTGAGGCCCTCCCATATATCATGGAGTAGGGGTCTAAAGATGGGCCTCCAGTTTTCACCTTGGGCAGAGTGCTTAGAGAGACATTGTGAAGGAAACCTTTGTCTGTACTGTTACTAGAGCTTATTTGTTTATGTAATGTACCTCATTCCTCGCACAGGAATACCTCTGGTGGAAATTGTGAAGTATGCAAAAGGGGTGGAGTGTTGGGCAAACCAATGTGTTTCGAGTGTGAAACAAGTGATTTAGGTTTGCTAGCTTGTATTTTGCATTGTATGGGGCAACACCATGTGTATAGTCCTTGGAAGGCTGTGGATGCTGGCCCTCAGGGCAGCAGATTGCAAATTGTGGGTTGCCTTTCTATTTGGGGGGGGCTGTTGATTGCTATTATTTGCTAAAGAAAATTTTTATTGCCCCAGCTTATTATGCTGGGCAGAGGAGTGTAGAGAAAATGCAGAGAGAAAGAGAGAGAGAGAGAGAGAGAGAGAGAGAGAGAGAGAGAGAGAGAGATGAGGCTGGTGGGGGCCTGTGAGTCCGAGAGAGTCTGGAGAAGAAGTAAGGGCTTTGGGAGCCCTGAGGAGAGGGAAGCTGTCTTTCCTGTTTGCTCATCCACCATTACAAGACTTTAATAAATGGAATGGCTATTGGTCAAATAAGTTTATAAATATGATGTATATGTTTGCTTGTATAGTTTGTATTGAGGGCTAGGCGATGCCAGATATAATGGTCTGTGAGGTTGCAGGTTGCTTTCCTAATTCTGAGGGGCCATTGTCTTGCTAATGTTTACTGAATAGGATATTCTGTACCACCACTGAAAGGTGCAGGAGGATTTCTTTCTTCTCTTTCCCCTGATCCCTTGCCCTCATGGGAAAAGCAGGTTTGCTTTTCCCTTGGCTTTTCTTGTGGCTTGCCTGTCTTGGTGAGACACCTATAAACAGAATGGCCCACCATTCTCCAACTCTGCTTTTCTTTACCATCTGCCCGAATTCAATATGAACCTGCATATGAGTGGCCACAATGGTGGCAGTGGCCCCTGGCCTTACAACTGGCATAGTTTGCAGCAGGATTTGGGTAGAGGACTCGTTGCTGTTATGGCTCCCCATGGCTGTCCTTTTAGGGGTGTTTTTTACTCAAGAAGAAACCAGGAGTCCTGTGCCAGAAGCCACCTGAGGTTGAATTCTCCAGGATGAATTGCAAATTGAACTGTAGAAGAGGCTGGAATTGGAGGTAGCATTGGAATAGGAAGCCAATCAAGTTTGAGAGTTTTGCCTGAAAATGGAGCAGTCTCTGGAAAAGGAATTACAGTTTTGCGAGTTGCAGTTTTTTTCTGGAAGCTGAACGTTTGTATAGGCAGTTGTTGGAGAAACAACTGAGAGTTCAAGAGCTCAAGTCTCAGCTTCTGGCCAGAGGCCAGCAGCCACAGGATTCTAAATGGTCACTAAAGGAGCAGCAGCATCCGTGCTGATGGGTTGGCTTTGAGTCAGCAGAAGCAGGTGCTTCCAACTCCTCTTCTGAGGATGAGAGGGCTCAGGTTGAAGCTGCCATATGCACACTTAGAGTCCAACCAGTGGTCAGCAAGAAGGTAAAAAACCCAGCAGCAAAGAGTCCCCCAGGGGCAGCCACAGCCTCCTGCCCAAGTAATGGAACACTCTGTGGTCTGGCCCCATACCCAGGCAGAGCTGATGGAGTTAGGGGCACAATTTAGGCAGAAACCAACTGAATCCCTGGTAGTCTGGTTACTATGATTATGGGACATAGTGGTTGATGGCATCATGCTCTCTGGAAAAGAGATTAAGAAATTAGCCATCATTACCACACACTCCTCCTTGAGGCAGCATCTTCAGAGCTGCCATGACAACATAGAAAACCATACCCTATTAGAATGGGTGATGGTTGCCATTCATATGGTCTGGCTGAATGCTGGAGAATTGCTGGGGGCAGTGAGTTTCTGGCAGTGCTACAGTGAGTTAGTAAAAGTCCATTGTCTTCCTTCCCAACTGAAGGCAAATTGGTCTTGACTCTCTGCAGCTATATCAATAGAGAAAAAGTCATTGACCAAATCTGCCACAAGGTGGTATGTCCCCAACTCGTGGCTTAGCCGATCCATCATGTTAGCTTTTGAGGGGACAGCAAAGGGGGAACAACTTTATTAAGTTTTTCATAATTTACTATTATTCTCCAGGTTCCATCTGATTTGCACACAGGCCATACTGAGTTGTAAAGGAGTGTGCACTGCCCAGATGATCCTCACCTTTTCTAGTTCGAGGATCATCCCTGTGATTTCTTCATAACCACCTGGCAGGTGGTACTGTTTGGTGTTAGTCACACGCCAAGGAATGGGTAATTGCAAGGGGGAATGTGATGTGTGTCCCCTCAACACTGCCTTCACAACCCTGATAGGCAGCTGGAACTCCCTGGCTGTAGTTTCCAACCACAGTCCTTGCAAGACACTTACCTCCAAAATATATTTGGAATAGGAGATACATATACCTTATATGGTTTAGGAGGCAGTCATATAGGCTCTGGACTGCCTGAGTGCTGCATATGTGCGGCCGCTGGTCCTTGAAAGTGACAATGGTACCCACTTCACTGGTGCAATGGTGAGGCAATGGGCTCAAGAGCTGGGGGTGGATTAGAAGTACCATGTTCCCTACCACCCCCAGGCTGCTGGCATTGAGTGGCATAATGGACCTTTAAAGCAGGAACTGTGATAGGAAGGGGCCCCAGCTCCCTTACTGGATGGACACGCTGCTTATGGACGGTACTCCGGATTTTGAATAAGAGACCTCGATGGGGGAGTCCAGCTTCAGTGAAAGCCCCACTGCATTGGGAAGCTGCTCCCATTCAGTTGTAGATATGCACCAATGACATTTTACTCAGGCCAGGCTTTAGGCAGCAGGGCAACGTGCTCCTGCCTGCCCCAACATCCCTCCTTAAAGGCCAACGGCTTCAATGGACTTGGCCCTGGACCATACAGGCCCTGGACCCATCTCAGATGGGTGGCCTTGTTGGCACCGTGGGGAAAGGGCCTAGAGGTGGATTTCCAATTAACTCCTTGGGCAACCAGCACCTAGCCACCTAAGGTAAAAATGTATTATCCCTTGAGTGCTCAGGGAAACAGCATTATGAAGGGCACCTTTGTTATTTCTTTAAGGCTAATAATGAGTTCTCCTATTTTACTACATATAGAACCTACAGATCTTGGTATAGTAGTCATGTTTCCAGAGTGAGAGCAGAGAGAATGCAGAGTGATAAAGAAGAAACTATGTTGGCAGAGAAGGGAGAAGGTGGATAGATGGGGTTCCAGAGGTGAGGGACTTTTGCAAGCTTCACTGAGACTGGTGGGGCCTTTGATTCTAGGAGAAACTGGAGAAGATTCTTCTGGTTGTGGTACCGGAGAATGTGTCAGTGGCTTTGGGAGCCCTGTGTGTTTGCTCATTGGCCGGTGTGAGACTTTAATAAAGGAATGGCCCACTATTTTTTGGCTTCACTGTTTTTTTTTTATCATCTGCCCAAATGCTATGAGAATCTGCATGTACATGGCCCTGATGGCCGCAACTTCTGGCCATATAGGATCCAATAACAGTTGAACTTCCAATGGGGCCCACCACAAAAGGGACAAGGCTTTGGGGACTGGCATGGATTTTGGCACTTGCTGGCCCAGTGACCTTTATTGCCGCACTTAAAGCAAGCACCTGGTGGCATGTTACTGCTATCTTGGCACTTGGACTGAGGTCTGTTTTAACTGTTTTGTGGCTTTTGCTCCTGCTTGCTTTGTGGGCCCTTGATGGCAGAGGTGAGCATTAGAAAGTGAGCCAGTTTCAGTTTGGGAGCATTTTTTGTCCCAGTAGCTAAAGACCTTGAAGGCCAAGTTTAAAAGGTCTCATTGGAGAGTTTGATTACTGTTTTCCAGATTTTGTAGGTTGTGCCTGATGTCAGGTGCTGATGGGATATGAAATTTATGTGAATAACTAATTGCCCTTCTGTGTTAGAGGGGTCTAGTGTGGTATATCTCTGTGATAGGTTAGTTAAAGAAAAAGGGACATGGACTGTGTAGTGCCAGTAGCTGAGGCCAGGGAGGTCCACATTGGATTTGGGCAGATGATAGAGAAATGCAGAGCCAGAAAGCATAGGGCCATTCTATGTAATGAAGTCTCAGAATGGCAGACAAGCACACAAGCAGGAAAAGCCACCTCTCAGGCAAACAAACTGCAAAATGGCCCCTCACAGTGTCGGGCAGGCAACCCTCAGATCTGCAATACTCCTGAGAACAAACTCCCATAGCCTTATATAGGCCATACATTCAGACACCAAGCAGGCAAACCAGCAAGCAAGCCTAACACAGCTGCCCCACATTTCACCACTTTATGGTTGCTTGTTTCACAATCTGCATGACAGGAAACAGAAACTACAGCAACAGCAAAAGTTACACAATTACAATAATTACAAAAAAAGCCCTTTTTTAAATAGTTTTATTTTTGATGGGGTGACATCAATAAATCAGGACACATATATTCAAAGATAACATGTCCAGGTTATCTTGTCATTCAATTATGTTGCATACCCATCACCCAAAGTCAGATTGTCCTCTGTCTCCTTCTATCTAGTTTTCTTTGTGCCCCTCCCCCTCCCCCTTTCCCTCTCCCTCTCCCCCTCCCCCCATAACCACCACACTCTTATCAATGTCTCTTAGTCTCACTTTTATGTCCCACCTACGTATGGAATAATGCAGTTCCTGGTTTTTTCTGATTTACTTATTTCACTTTGTATAATGTTATCAAGATCCCACCATTTTGCTGTAAATGATCCGATGTCATCATTTCTTATGGCTGAGTAGTATTCCATAGTGTATATGTGCCACATCTTCTTTATCCAGTCATCTATTTATGGGCTTTTGGTTGTTTCCATGTCCTGGCCACTATGAACAATGCTGCAATGAACATGGGGCTGCATGTGTCTTTAGGTATCAATGTTCCTGAATGTAAAGTTGTGCTACTTTACATTCTCACCAACAGTGTATGAGGGTTCCTCAAAAATGCCCTTTATAATGTCCCCATGAGCACTTTACTCAGGGTATCACTGGGAGGCCCACATCTAACTCCCTACCCCATGGCAGGTAGGATGGCCTGTATAGACCAGGGCTGTATCCATGGAAACTGTAAAGTGTCCTTGGTGCATCTCTGCAACTGGATGAGAAACAGTGCATAAGGGCCTCCACAGGTTATGCACCCCCCATCAGGGTCTCTCATACTACTGTTATAAGGTCAGTGGCTGCTGCCTTCATGTCCATGCATGCTCACATTAAATTTGGGCAGACGGTAAAGAAACAATGGAGCCAGAGGATGGTGGGCCTTTCCTTTACACCATCTTACACCAGCCAATGAGCAAACAGGCAGGGAAAACACTTCCCTTTCATTTAGGACTCCCAAAGCCCTGAGAGATCCTCTGGTTCTCCATTTCCTCCTAGAATCAAAGGCCTCATCAGTCTCAGTGGAGCTTGCACAGCCTCTCAGCTCTGGTTCCCTATCTTGGTTCTCTCTCTCTCTCTCTCTCTCTCTCTCTCTGCAAACTAGGCTTCTTCTTCAGCACTCTGCATTCTCCCTGCTCTCCCTGCAAACTGCCTCTTCCCACAGAGACATCCTCCTCCAGCAAACATTAGCAAAACAATGACCCTTCCCAAGCAAGAATGCAACCTACAATTTACAATCAACTTCTCGGCTTTGAGGGCAAGCACACGTGTGTGGCTGTCCAGCACCATCTTTTAACAATAAAAATGAGCAAACTCAAAAAATACAAATTTTACAAACTAATTTACCCAACATTCCACCCCTTTTTGCTCACTTTGCAATTCACACCACAGACATTCTTATGCAAGAAATGAATTACATTATACAAACAAATTACAGTAACAGTACAAGTTATACAATTTTAACAATTACAAAGGTGTCTTTCACAGTGTTTTTCTGAGCACTTTTCCCAAAGTGCAAAATGTCCTTGGAGTTTCTCTCCAAATGGATTAAAAGCTTCCTGGTGCAGGAGGGCCTCCACCAGAGCCACTCCCCCTCCTTATCAAGGTCTCTCATATCCAAATGCCGCTTGTCCATCCAACAAGAAAGCTGGTGCCTCTCTCTGGTCACAGTCCATGAGTCAGTCCACACACATGGAGTCTCAGGCCTCCCCCTCATCCCTGCCATCATGACAGTTTTGAAGACACTGCCCCAAAAAGGAACGTGTGGCAATCATGACCAACATTTTTACCTTTGCTTCAGAGATCATGATGCCATCCACTCCTATGTCCCACAATTGTAGCAAACCTACCAGGGGCTTAGTAGATATTCTTTGCTGCTCGGTTTTTACCTTTTGGAGTCTGTGAATTGCAGCTTCAAAAATGCCTGCTCTTGCCAACTGAGAGCCCCTTTGGCAGCATGTCTCCATCTTAGGCCCCTGTGGCTGCCAGCTCTCAGCCTAAAACTAAACTCACAGTTGTTCCTCCAGCAACTGCTCCTGCCAGTGTTCAACTTCCAGGGCAAACTGCAACTCACAAACAAACCCATGAGGCCTCCTTCTCCAGTGCTCACTCCAGTTCAAGCTTTGCTGCCACTCAGTTGGCAACTCATCCTGGAACTTTCAACCTCAGGTGGTCTCTTTCACAGAGCTCTTGGTTTTCTTTCACAGTGTTATAAAAAAAAGCCAGCCCACGGTCTTCAAAAGGACAGCCATAGAGAACCATAACAACAACTATTCCTCTACCCCACCTCTCAAGGGTGGTGGTAGCTCCATACCAATCTGATCCAAATCCTGCCACAAACAATGCCAGATGTAAGGCCAGTGGTTAGCACCATTGTGACCATGCAGGTTCACATTGGATTCAGGCAGATGGTAAAGAAATCATGGAGCCAGAGGATGGTGGTCCATTCCTTTATTAAAGTCACATACTGGCCGATGAGCAAACAGGCAGGAGAAACACTTTCCTTTCATTCAGGACTCACAAATCCCTGACACACTCTCTGGTTCCACAATCAGAAGAATCTTCTCTAGTTTCTCCTAGAATCAAAGGCCCCACAAGTCTCAGTGGAGTTTGCACAGCCCCTCATCTCTGGTTCCCTATCTGCACACCTTCTCTCTCTCTCTGCAAAACTGGCTTCTTCTTTAGCACTCCGCAGTCTCCCTTCTCTCCCTGTAAAACTGCCTAGGCCCACAAAGACCCCTCCTCCAGCAAATGTTAGCAAAATAATGGCCCCTCCTGAGCATAAATGCAATCCACAATTTGCAATCAACTTCCCTGCACTGAGGGCAAGCACACACATGTTTGCCCAGCATTATTTTTTAACAAAAAAGTGAGCAACCTCAAAAGAATATAAATTTTACAAACTTATTTTACCAACAATTCTTCATGAGAGACATATTCATCCATCAAGGGAGCCAGTGCTTCTCTCCAGTCACAGTCTAAGAATCAGTCTATGATCAACAGCCCAGCTGGCTGTGCAAATCACCAAGGTAAAAATCCATTACAGGCAACTAGCCAGCTATTTATTAACGGAACTCAGCACAATTTTATAGTGTAGTTCCATTTCCATAAGCCCCATACAAACCCCTCAACAAGCTCACAGGGCCTGATGGGGTTAAACATATTCAAGGCCCCTGTCACCTTAACAGTTGTCTTAGCTGCTCCTGCTGTAAAAAAAAAAAAAGGACCTATTACCTTCTCATGCCAACACTTGCTGCACATTAGATGGGGACCAGTGGATTGACCATTTTACATGGGGCTTCTGATCCTTGCCCATCTCTGTCAGACAGATCCCTTGCCCATGCCCCTATTCAAACTGGGACAATGGGTCTTGGGGATCCTGTAAATTGAATATCAGCCATTTTTCTGGCAGATGCCAGGGATACCTGCTTTCCCCACTTTTTCAGCGTCTGGAACCTTCATTATGACTCAAACTGCCAACAAAGCTCCAACAAAACTTTATTAGGCTTGTTATCTAATTTCTATCTGCCCTGGCTGCAATCAAATATAGCTACACCTGTGTTGGGGTAACTTTTACAGGCTCATTGTAGGGCTGCATAGGAAGCAGTTCTTACAGCCTTATGGTCTATCTCTGTTCCAAAGAGAATGATGCCATCCACCTCCTATGTCCTGCAGCCACACCAAGCAGGCTGCCAGGGGCTTAGTGGGGTTCTGCCTAAATTTTACCCTCAACTCAATCAGCTCTGCCTAGGTGTAAGGCTAGACCACAGAGTGCTCCACTACCTGGGGGAAGAGGCTGTAGCTGCCCCTGAGGGACTCTTGGCTGCCAGGTCTTTACCTTCTTGGCAACCACTGGGCTCTGAATCTTCAGTTGGCAGTTTTAGCCTGAGCCTTCCCCCAAGAAGAGTCAGAAATGCCTGCTACCACAGACTCAGAGCCACCCCACTGTCATGAATGCAGCTCTGTCTTTTGCATCTGATTTGGCTCCTGAAGCTACCAGCTCTCAGGCTGAAGCTGACTCTCAAGCTCCTGAACCTGCAGTTGTTTCTCTCATAGTTATCTCTGCCAATAATATTCAGCTTCCAGGGCAACCTGTAACTTGTGGACCTGCAATTCTTTCTCCAGAGATCGCTCCAGTTCCAGGCGCTATTGGTGCTCAGCCTCACACAGAGCTCCTGGTTTCTTCTCACAGGATTGTAAAAAATCACTGAGCCCATGGTCCCCACCAGGAGAGCCACTGGGAATAGCCACTCATCTTTTCCACCCCTCAAGGATTTCAATGGCTACATACCAACCTGCTTCGGATCCTGCCAACTACTCCAGATATAATTCCGGTGGCTAAGGCCAGGCAGGTTCACATTGGATTTGGGCAGATGGTAGAAAAAGTGGAGATGAAAAGCATTGGGCCAGAGATGATGTCAGAGTAATGGCGGGGTAGGAAGCAATACCGATAAATCTCCCCCCAAACTCAACAAGATCTTCAACCAGAAACAGAAAAACCTATACTTGGAGCTTCCAGATGCTTCGCAATACACCCAAAGGTATGATTGAGTGAAAAATTGGCTAAATATATAACCAAACCCCGAAGGAAATAGGGAGTAAGAAATGCTCTGCCTTCCTCACTAACCTAAACAGGGCGGCTTTCTCTGGTAACTGTGAATATAGAAACTGAGGTGGGCTAAGGGGGTGAATAGATCCAGGCTGCCGCGGCACAAACGGCCGAACCAGGCTGTGGCACGGAGATCCCAGCCGAGGAAAATCTAATCCTGTGACAACCCGGGCAATACAAGCTAACACTCGCGCCAAACCCAAACAAAGAAAGACAAGCGGAGCGGCCATTTTACCCGGTCTCCTGGTTGGTGTGCAGTTAGTGGGCGAGAATTTCTTCCTAGGCCCCAAGAGTGGGTGCCTGTGTTGCCCCACGGAGAGGCAGGGTCAGAGGCTTTTCTGTGGGCCGAGGGCAGAGTCTCTGGGCAGCCCCAGCGCCCTGGGAAAGCCACGCACGGGAGGGAGTGAGAACTAATTCCAACGGTGGAGATTTTCCGTGCTGGAGGGTGTTTCACTCAGAGGGAACGCGGCCGGCCTCATATCCTGGTTTGCGCGCACAGATAAGGAGTGAGCAATTCCTTCGAGTGCCTCGGCAGTGCGCGCCCGTGTTATCGCACAGAGGGGCAGAGTCAGGGGCCTTTGTGTGGGCCAAAGCAGAATCTCGAGCTGCCCCAGCACCTTGCAAAAGCCACTCACGGGGACGGAGCGAGACTCAATTCCAACGCTGCAACTTTTCCCTGCGGTTGGGGGTTTCACTCAGAGCGTGAGACTGCTGCCCGATATCCTGGTCGGAGACGGTGAGTGAGAGTTTCCTCCAAGCGCCCCGGAAGTGGGCGCCCGCTTGTGTTACCGGACAGAGTGGCAGAGCCAGAGGTCTTTGAGTGGGCGGAAAGCCCACCTGATTATGCTAGCAGCTCTGACTGACTGAGCCTTACCCAGAGCCCTGTGCTGAGTGGAAATAGAGTGGGGAGTTGCCAGCTCTTTGAGCCTCTTACTATCCAGGCAGAGGCAGCAGCAACCCCAGAGCTGGATTATCAGGCTACTAATTGAGGAAGGAAAGACTAGGAGAAAGGCTCCAGGAACATGGACTCTCTCACTGTCGGAGCCTATAAATGCTAATGAGCTTCGACTGCCAACGAGACTAAAGCACAATACATGACATTGCCATAGAGACTTATCAACTGCAAACCTCTACCTGAGTGTGCCAAAGGGGCAGAACCCGGGGTACAGAGTCACCGACCAGGAAGAGGGAGAGAAAAGAAAAAGCAAGAAGATAACCTCTCAAAATCAAGAATAATCTGCAGACTTTATAACCTATCCCATTTTATTATATTTGTTCATTTGTTCCTCTTATCTTCATTCTTGATACTTTTTTTTCCTCCTCCAATTTGGCCGATTAACTCTCTACCGGTCTTACTCTCTCCTCTCCTTGAACTACACTACCCATAAGTGTTACATCTCCCATTATCTTTTCTCTTCCCTTCCTTTCTCTCTATGAGGGTTGCACTCCAAAACCCTTAACTCTCTCTCTCTCTCTCTCCTTTCTTTTTTCTTCTTTTAGTGGTTCCCTTTTTTCTCTCTCTCTCTCTCTTTTTTTTCTCCCTCTATATTAGTTTCTTCCTTTCTCCTTTACATCTCCTCTCATTCAAACCTCAATAACAAACAAATTATCTTATCTGGGACTCAAACCTATGTTTGTGGCATTCTGGGGGGTTTTTACTTCACCTTTTTAACTCACTGGCAGTGCTCCCATCCCTGGCTCTCCATATTATCTAGTTCTTGTTCCACTAAATACAATAGTAATTTTTTAATTTGTCCCCCCATTTTTCTGTTTTCCTCTTATTCCTCTCATCATAACTCTTAGACAACCAACATCTACAAGCAAATCATTTTATTCTTGACCCAAATTTTTTCCTTATTTGCTTTTTGTCGGTCCATATGCTCTTTGTTTTTTTCTTTTTTTTTCCTTTTTTTTTTTTTTGCCCCTTTATTACTTTCCCCAATTCAGGCCCTCCATCACAGGCATTGTTTGTTATAATTCACAGTCCACCACAAGATTTTCTCAAGAAAGAGGGAGAGGAGAGGAGAGGAAAAAAGGAGGGGGGGAATAATTTCCTTTTTTAAAATTTTTATTTTATTTTATTTTTCTTTATTTCATTATTAATTTTTTTTAAAAAAAACAACTCTTTTCGATTTTTTATTTATTTTTATTTTTTTAACTTTTTATTCTTTATTAAATCTCATTAATACTATCAAAAAAACCACCCTCAGATGCCATTAAGGAAGAGAAAATTGAATATCATGGATACAAAAGAAAGAGAGGTAACACAGCTAGATGAGGAAAAATCTATGGAGAAAAAATTTAATATATTGGAAACCTTGGAGCTAAATGACAGAGAATTCAAGATAGAAATCCTAAAAATCCTCTGAGATATACAAGAAAACACAGAAAGGCAATTTAGGGAGCTCAGAAAACAACTCAATGAACACAAAGAATATATGTCCAAAGAAATTGAAACTATAAAAACAAATCAAACAGAGATGAAAAACTCAATTCACGAGCTGAAAAACGAAGTAACAAGCTTAGCTAATAGAACAGGTCAGATAGAAGAGAGGATTAGTGAAATAGAAGACAAGCAACTTGAGGCACAACACAGAGAAGAAGAAAGAGACTCAAAAATTAAAAAAAATGAGATAGCCCTACAAGAATAATCTGACTCCATCAAAAAGAATAACATAAGAATAATAGGTATATCAGAGGGAGAAGAGAGAGAAAATGGAATGGAGAACATACTCAAACAAATAATAGATGAGAACTTCCCAAGCCTGTGGAAAGAACTAAAGCCTCAAGTTCAAGAAGCAAACAGAACTCCAAGTTTTCTTAACCCCAACAAACCTACTCCAAGGCATATCATAATGAAATAGACACAAACCAACAGCAAAGAAAAAATTCTCAAGGCAGCCAGGGAAAAGAAGAATACAACATATAAAGGAAGGCCCATTAGATTATCATCAGATTTCTCAGCAGAAACTCTACAAGCTAGAAAAGAGTGGACCCCAATATTTAAAGTCCTAAAAGAGAGGAACTTTCAGCCACGAATACTATACCCATCAAAGCTATCCTTCAAATACGAAGGAGAAATAAAAACATTCACAGATACAGAAAAGATGAGGGAATTTATCATCAGAAAACCCCCACTCCAGGAATTACTAAAGGGGGTTCTACAATCAGATACAAAGAACAAAAAAAAAAAAAACAGAGCCACAAGTAAAAGCTCCAAGAAGAACACAATAAAACCAAATTTAAACTGTGACAACAACAAAAAGAAAGAGGGGGAGAAGATGGAGATTAACAGTAGCAAAGAACGATGGAGTGCAAAAGTACTCACAAAATAGTTTGCTACAATGAACAGGGTAGGGAACCTTTTCATTACTCAAAGGTAACCACCATTGAAAAAACCACCACAGAAGCACATGAGATAAAAAAGATAGCAACAGAGGAAAGATGTATGGAATACAACCAAATAAAAACAAAAGATAGAAAAACGAAAGAGAAGGATCAAACAAGACACAAAACTAACAGAAAGCAAGATAAAAAATGGCAATAGGGAACTCACAAGTATCAATAATTACACTAAATGTAAACGGATTAAACTCACCAATAAAAAGGCACAGAGTAGCAGAATGGATTAAAAAAGAAAATCCAACTGTATGCTGCCTACAGGAAACTCATCTAAGTAACAAGTATAAAAACAAATTCAAAGTGAAAGGCTGGAAAACAATACTCCAAGCAAATAACATCCAAAAAAAAGCAGGTGTAGCAATACTCATATCGGATAATGCTGACTACAAGACAGGAAAAGTACTCAGAGACAAAAATGGCCATTTCATAATGGCTAAGGGGACACTGAATCAAGAAGACATAACAATTCTTAATATATATGCACCAAACCAAGGAGCACCAAAATATATCACACACCTACTTATTGACCTTAAAACAAAAACTGAAAAAAATACAATCATACTTGGAGACCTCAATACACCGCTGACGGCTCTAGATCGGTCATCCAAACAGAGAAACAACAAAGACATAGTGGCCTTAAACAAAACACTAGAGCACCTGGATATGATAGACATCTACAGGACATTTCATCCCAAAGTGACTGAGTATACATTTTTCTCCAGTGTACATGGATCATTCTCAAGAATTGACCATATGTTGGGCCACAAAAACAACATCAGCAAATTCAGAAAAATTGAAGTTGTACCGAGCATATTTTCTGATCATAAAGCCTTGAAACTAGAATTCAACTGCAAAAAAGAGGAAAAAAATCCCACAAAAATGTGGAAACTAAACAACATACTTTTAAAAAATGAATGGGTCAAAGAAGAAATAAGTGCAGAGATCAAAAGATATATACAGACTAATGAAAATGACAATACGACATATCAGAATCTATGGGATGCAGCAAAAGCAGTGATAAGAGGGAAGTTCATATCGCTTCAGGCATATATGAACAAACAAGAGAGAGCCCAAGTGAACCACTTAACTTCCCACCTTAAGGAACTAGAAAAAGAAGAACAAAGACAACCCAAAACCTGCCGAAGAAAGGAGATAATAAAAATCAGAGCAGAAATAAATGAATTAGAGAACAGAAAAACTATAGAAAAAATTAATAGAACAAGGAGCTGGTTCTTTAAAAAGATCAACAAAATTGACAAACCCTTGGCAAGACTTACCAAGGAAAAAAGAGAAAGAACTCATATAAACACAATTTAAAATGAAAGAGGAGAAATCACCACGGACACCGTAGATATACAAAGAATTATTGTAGAATACTATGAAAAACTTTATGCCACTAAATTCAACAACCTAGAAGAAATGGATAAATTCCTAGAACAATACAACCTTCCTAGACTGAGTCAAGAAGAAGCAGAAAGCCTAAACAGACCTATCAGTAGAGAAGAAATAGAAAAAACCATTAAAAACCTCCCCAAAAATAAAAGTCCAGGCCCTGACAGCTATAACAGTGAATTTTATCAAACATTCAAAGAAGACTTGGTTCCTATTCTACTCAAAGTCTTCCAAAAAATTGAAGAAGAAGCAATACTTCCAAACACATTTTATGAGGCCAAAATAACCCTCATACCAAAACCAGGCAAGGATGGCACAAAAAAAGAAAACTACAGACCAATATCTCTAATGAATACAGATGCTAAAATACTAAACAAAATACTAGCAAATCGAATACAACAACATATTAAAAAAAATAATACATCATGATCACGTGGGATTCATCCCAGAATCTCAAGGATGGTTCAACATACGTAAAACGGTTAATGTAATACACCATATCAACAAAACAAAGAACAAAAACCACATGATCTTATCAATAGACGCAGAAAAGGCTTTCGATAAAATACAACACAATTTTATGTTTAAGACTCTCAACAAAATGGGAATAGAAGGAAAATATCTCAACATGATAAAGGCCATATATGATAAACCATCAGCTAACATCATATTAAATGGCACTAAACTGAAGGCTTTCCCCCTTAAATCAGGAACAAGACAGGGTTGTCCACTCTCTCCACTCTTATTTAATGTGGTACTAGAGGTTCTAGCCAGAGCAATCAGACAAGCAAAGAAATAAAAGGCATCCATATCAGAAAAGAAAAAGTAAAGGTATCACTTTTTGCAGATGATATAATCCTATACATCGAAAACCCCAAAGAATCCACAAAAAGACTACTAGAAACAATAAGCCAATACAGTAAGGTCGCAGGATACAAAATTAACATACAGAAGTCAATAGCCTTTCTATATGCCAACAATGAAACAACTGAGAAGGAACTCAAAAGAATAATCCCCTTCACGATTGCAACAAAAAAAAAATAAAATACTTAGGAATAAACATAACAAAGAATGTAAAGGACTTATATAATGAAAACTATAAACCATTGTTAAGGGAAATCGAAAAAGATATAATGAGATGGAAGAATATACCTTGTTCTTGGCTAGGAAGAATAAATATAATCAAGATGGCTATATTACCCAAAGCAATATACAAATTTAATGCAATTCCCATCAAACTTCCAATGACATTTTTAAAAGAAATAGAGCAAAAAATCATCAGATTTATATGGAACTATAAAAAACCCCGAATAGCCAAAGCAATCCTAAAGAAAAAGAATGAAGCTGGGGGCATAAGAATACCTGACTTCAAACTATATTATAGGGCCACGACAATCAAAACAGCATGGTATTGGCAGAAAAATAGACACTCAGACCAATGGAACAGAATAGAAAGTCCAGAAATAAAACCACATATATATAGTCAAATAATTTTTGATAAAGGGGCCAACAACACACAATGGAGAAAAGAAAGCCTCTTCAATAAATGGTGCTGGGAAAACTGGAAAGCCATATGCAAAAGAATGAAACTGGACTACAGTCTCTCCCCCTGTACAAAAATTAACTCAAAATGGATCAAAGATCTAAACATAAGACCTGAAACAATTAAGTACATAGAAGAAGACATAGGTACTCAACTCATGGACCTGGGTTTTAAAGAGCATTTTATGAATTTGACTCCAATGGCAAGAGAAGTGAAGGCAAAAATTAATGAATGGGACTACATCAGACTAAGAAGTTTTTGCTCAGCAAGAGAAACTGATAACAAAATAAACAGAAAGCCAACTAAATGGGAAATGATATTTTCAAACAACAGCTCAGATAAGGGCTTAATATCCAAAATATACAAAGAACTCATAAAACTCAACAAGAAACAAACAAACAATCCAATAAAAAAATGGGAAGAGGATATGAATAGACACTTCTCCCAGGAAGAAATACAAATGGCCAACAGATATATGAAAAGATGCTCATCTTCTTTAGCTATTAGAGAAATGCAAATCAAAACGGCAATGAGATAACACCTCACACCTGTTCGATTAGCTGTTATTAGCAAGTCAGGTAATAGCAAATGTTGGAGAGGCTGTGGAGAAAAAGGAACCCTCATCCACTGTTGGTGGGAATGTAAAGTAGTACAACCATTATGGAAGAAAGTATGGTGGTTCCTCAAAAAACTGAAAATAGAACTACCTTATGACCCAGCAATCTCTCTACTGGGTATATATCCCCAAAACTCAGAAACATTGATACGTAAAGACACATGCAGCCCCATGTTTATTGCAGCATTGTTCACAGTGGCCAGGATATGGAAACAACTAAAAAGCCCATCAATAGATGACTGGATAAAGAAGATGTGGCACATATACACTATGGAATACTACTCAGCCATAAGAAATGATGACATCGGAACATTTACAGCAAAATGGTGGGATCTTGACAACATGATACGAAGCGAAATAAGTAAATCAGAAAAAAACAGGAAGTGTATTATTCCATCCGTAGGTGGGACATAATAGTAAAACTAAGAGACATTGATAAGAGTGTGGTGGTTACAGGGGGGAGGGGGGAATGGGAGAGGAATAGGGGGTGGGGAGGGGCACAAAGAAAACAAGATAGAAGGTGACAGAGGACAATCTGACTTTGGGTGGTGGGTATGCAACATAATTGAACGACAAGATAACCTGGACTTGTTATCTTTGAATATATGTATCCTGATTTATTGATGTCACCCCATTAAAAAAATAAAATTATTAAAAAAAAATAAAAACAAAAGAAAAGCATTGGGCCATTTTATTTAATAAAGTCTCACAATAGCAGACAAGCACACAGGCAGGGGAAATTACCTGTTGGAAAACAAACAGCAAAATGGCCTTTCACAGTGCCAGGCAGGCAATCCACATATCTGCAACCCCCCCCCCAAAGCACAAGACACACAGCCTTATATATGCCATACACACGGGGTGCTGCACATTCTCATGCACTAATCAAGAAGAGGGCTTACAGTCAGTATACCAGTGAGCAAGCCTAACACAACTGCCCCACAGACTAGGACAATGACTTTGACCTCAGCTACTTTGTGTAAAGGGCACTTTAAGATGAGAACTGAGGTAGAAAAGAGAGCAGGGCCAAAGATTGTCCCAGAATGGTTATGCACTAGTGAAGATAGGGTCAGTGGCTGTGGCTGTGGAGAGGTGGGGGAGAGTTTTGTCACTAAATAGTGAGCAAGCTGTGGTTGTGACCATGGTATATCCTGGAAATTAGGAGGTTGAGGAGCAGAGGGAGCAGAAGGGGAAAGTGGGGATGGGGGTATTTTGTTGGTAAGATCAAAGGAAGAAACATTAGAAGGACCCTCCAAAGCAGGGGGATCCTTCCATTTTAAGTGGAGAAGAAATATTTAAGAGGAGGAACAAAAATCACAGAGAGTGGGCTGTGACCTGAGTGCAAAGAAAACTGGGACATAGGAGATCTCAGATCACTTTTTGTTTCACTGGCAGAAATTATTAAGATCAGTCAGAATGTTAAAATCAAAAGTGACATTTTTAGGCCACTTGGACAAATTGTTCAGTTCATTCTGAGGCCAAGCAATGTTGTAGTAAAAAAATAAAGTGCTTTGACCTGAGATCCTGGGCTTAACCCAGTGTCTGAAGCTTTTTTAGGAGGCAGCCTAGAGGTGTTATCTTGGAGATGGCTGACTGAGAGTTCCTCATGATGGGGTGGGGGAGTGTCCAGCCATCTAAAAGGAGGAAACAGAATCTCCTGGATGGCGGAATGGGCATTAGGACAAAGCAGGTGTCCCTTCTGTCTTAAGTTCAACAGAAATGGAGACTGTTTGCTTTCCAGGTGTCTTTGTATGGCAGGCCAGCTGGAAGCAAATGCCTGGCAAATACTGGAACCCCTCCTGACCAACTTTGGACTTTTTGAACCATCCTGGACAGTGGGATGAGAGATACAGGAGGGGTTGGGAAATTCCCACTTATAAAGCTGCAACATTCACTCACTCATGTGATTGTTGCTTGGTCTAAATGAGATGAGATAAAACAAGAGAGCACTATCTCTGTGACACAATCCTCAAGCATATGCAGATTCTGAAAGATGGAAAGAAGACAGACCCCATCTGGGCACTTGAGAAACAACATTACAGTGAGTTCCCTTGATTTCCTTATTGTTGCCTAGACATCCTGGAGAGACTGGCACTGAGAACTTTAGCTCAGAATAGACAATAGGCATAATCAAAAAATGTTCCATGAATATCCTCTTTAACTAATGAAAAGACAACAAAACAATAGCCTAGTATGGTGAAGCAGCTGTGTGAGGCTTGCTAGCTCTTTTACTGGCTGCAAGCACTTTGCCTGATTGATGTGTGAGCATGTGACAGCACTACGTTTATATGGCCTATGTAAGATTATGGGTGCTTGCGCTCAGAGGGATTGTGGATGACGGTCACCTGCTGTAATGCCAGTGGCCAAACCCAAGCAGATTCCTATTGAATTCAGGCAGATAACAGAGAAACTGTAGAGCCTGAAAGTGTTGGGCCATACTAATTTATTGGAGGCTCTCAAAGACAGGCAAGCAAATAAACAACAAATAGGGAAAGAGCTAATAAACAAAGAAAAATCTGCTATTTACAATAAGGACAGGGGAGCAAGGAAAACCACACCTCACAGTGGCAGTAGAGCAATCTGGGAGAATTGCTGCCCAGGGAATCATCCATAACCTTACATAGACCATGCACACGTGGCGCTGCTATGCACCCATGGACCAATCAGGCAAAGGACTTGCAGCTGGTAAACATGCAAGCAAGCCTAACACAGCAGTTTTCTCCACACCTGCCTCCCACTGTGAGGGGCCATTTGGCTGTTTCTTTGCCTCAGAAGTGGTTTTTTTCCTGCCTGTGTGCTCGTCCACTGTTGCAAGACTCTATTAACTGGAATTTCCCAGTGCTTTCTGGCTCTGCAATTTGTCTATCATTAGACCAAATCTATTGTGGACCCACCAGGCCACCGACACTGGCATTACATCCAATTAAACACCAATAGAAAAATTTACTCCCTCCCATTGTCTCCATGTTCTCAGTAGAACTGAGTAGGGAGATGATATTCTGCTCAACTGGTTTCTCTGCTGGAACAGGTCAGCTGGGATAATCAAGGTGTTGATCTTCCATCTTTCATCCAGCATATAGAGGTGGCATTATTCTGATTTCTCTGCAGAGTAGTGTCTCCAGTACTTATCAAGGAGCTAATCTTTCATAACCCCAAGTCATAGATGCAGTTGGACTCTCTCACCAGAATAATATAATAGTATTTATCAGAGAACTGAATCTTCTGCCCCATCCACCACGAGAGAGACTTAATAAGGCAGTTTGACATTTTAGCACAGTGGAGAGATACCTGGTAATACTGAATAAGGTGATGCAAATCAAGGCTAGTCAAAATTCTACTTTCATGCCAATTCTGATGTGAGCTTGTCTGAGTTGGAATGAGTTCAGCATCAATAGGGTTGAATAATGTGATAGGAGTAAAGACTTGTTTGTACTGTTTTTTTTTCTCTCAACCTTCCCTGGTGTTAGTGAGGCCCAGTGAAAACTAAGGGTCAGTTCCCTCACCAAAGCTAATAAAGTCATGTGAATTATTCTTTATCAAGGAGATAAAGTTATACTGCCATTAAAAAGCAAGGAATTCATAAATTTGCTCCCCACTTTCTTTTGAGAAGGTGTCAAAGTGGATGAAAGGGGAACTGAATTTTTAACAAAAAAAAAAGCTAAATCAATGAAATAATAAAGATGAGAACAAAAAATAATAATAAAGTTGAATACAGGAAGCAATGGAGAAAACCAATTAATAATAATGTTTAAATATCCATACAAATGACAAACCTTCAGTAAGACTGCTTAACACATAAAGAGACAATACAGAAATCAACAATATTAAGGAAATAGGGGTTATCACTACAGATCCTGAATCCATTAGAAAATAATAATATTATAAAGAACTGTGAACACAGATAAATGCAAAAACCTAGAAGAAATGGACCAAATACTCAAAAACCAGAAATTATCAGAATGCAACCAGTATGAAATACACATTCTGACTATTAAAGAAAATGTATTTTTTAGGAATAAAAAATAGAATCTCTAGGCCCATATGATTTCATTGAAGAATTCTATCATAGTGTTGAAAGTTTTTAACAAAAAAAAAGGATGAAAAAGGAAAGAAGGAAGGAATGAACTAAATAAAGACATAATAATGGAAATGGAGAAAATAAGCCTATTTGCAAATTATATAATAATTCACATAAAATATTCTAAAATATCTACATAAAACTCCTAGAAATAGTTAATGAGCTCAGAGAGGTCACAGGATACAAAATCAACACATAAAAATCAAATACCTATTTATATACTTAAAGTGAAGATATGAAAATAAAATAAAAACAGTGCTATTTACCATCACTCCAAAAATATGTAGGTATTAACTAAATAAAACATGTTCTCATACAGTGATTTATAAGATATTTGGTCATAATCCACAGTTCCTGGCTCCAAAATTGAAATGACATACAAGAGAATACAAATAATCCCATCATACATGAGCAGAAAACTCACAAACAACAACCTTAACAGAAACCTGTAAAAAGAGAGGAAAAACTGAACTGTAACTGACAAATTGCTGGAGGCTCAGTGTGGACAAGTCTAATTTAGAAACTGCAAAGGGCCCCAGGAATGAGTGGACCTTCAAGCTTTTGTCAGTTTTACCTCCAGGAGCTCTAATAGGTCTTTACAGTGAATATCAGAGAAAAATCCCCTTGTGATTTCAGAATAGGACCCATTTAGAAATACACCAGAGTATTCTGGGGTTTTTTTTTTTAGCAATGTCTGTCTTGGAGATAAACTGTTTACCAGAGCTTGATCTGGTGGAATTTTTTCAAAGACTAAGGTATGTGTGGGAAGGGAAGTACCTACCTTTTGCCCTCTATAATTTTTCATGTGGGGGAAGGGAAATATACAACTCTAGCCGCCTCTATCTACCGTGTCTCACCTAAGGGGACAAGTGAAGCTGAGAAAAACTTAGAAGTTAATAATTAAGAGGTATCAGCTCACTAGAAGACTGAGACATAATCATAGACTGTAGAACAATTTTCATCCTCCACACCTTATTACCACATTACTAAAGGCCTTTTTACATATAACATCCTGATTACCTTTCAACCAAAAACCACCAAACAGAATAAAAGCCAAAAACAAAGTTTTAAGAGACTGAATAAGCATCAGTATCAGTCAGATATGGCAGGAATGTTGGAATTATTAGACTTGAAATAAAAAAACTGCAATTAACATGCTATGGGACTTAATGGAAAAAGTAGATAACATTTAAGAAGAGATAGATAATGTGAGCAGAGAGATAAAAACTCTAAAAAAGAAAAAATCTACCTCTGGCCAGTTGGCTCAGTGGTAGAGCATCAGCCAGCATGTCAAAGTCCTGGGTTTGATTTCCAGTCAGGGCATACAGGAGAAGTGACCATTTGCTTCTCCACCCCTCCCCCTTTTTTCTCTCTGTCTCTCTCTCTTTCTCTTCTCCTCCTACAGCCATGGCTTGAATGATTTGAGCAAGTTGGCCCCAGGCACTGAGGATGGCTCTATACCCTTTCCTCAGGTGCTGAAATATCTCAGTTGCTGAGCAATGAACAGCAGCCCAAGATGGGCAGAGCATCACCTTATAGGAGGCTTGCTGGGTGGATCCCAGTTGGGTGCATGGAGAAATCTGTCTCTCTGCCTTCTTGCCTCCCTGCCTCCGCACCTCTCAATAATAATATTAATAAAAGAAAAAAATATCAGCCCTGGATGTTTGGCTCAGTGGCAGAGCATTGGCCTGGCATGTGAATGTCCTGGTTTTGATTCCTTGTCAGGGCACACAGGAGAAGCACCCATCTGCTTCTCCACCCCTCCCTCTCTTGCTTCACTTTCTCTCTCTCTTTCCCTTCTGTAGCCATGGCTCAATTGGAGAGAGTTGGCCCTGGGTGCTGAGGATAGCTCCATGGCCTTTGCCTCAGGCACTAGGAAAAACTTGGTTGCTGAGCAGCAGAGCATTGCCTCCTAGTGGGCTTGCCCAGTGGATCCCAGTTGTAGCCCACATGGGAGTCTGTCTTCCTGCCTTGTCTCCTCTCTCTGAATTAAAAAAAAGACTAAAAAGCAAATTCTTGAGATCAAAAACACTATAACATAAAAGAAGAATGCCTTTGATTGACTCATTAGTGGACTGGACATGAATATAAATATTTATAAAATGAATACCTGAGCTTGAGGATATGACAGTAAATACTTCCAAGACTAAACAGCAAAAAAAAAAAAAAAAAAACAAACCCCAAAATGACAACAAACTATTGAAGAAATGTGGGACAACTATAAAAGATGTAACATATGCAAACTAGGAATACCAGAAAGAGAAGAAAGAGAAAGGAAAAGAAATATTACAAGCATGATATAGGATGAATGCTTATGTTCTCCCAAAGTTTATATGTTAAAATTTTAATTCACAATGTAATGTTAGGTGGTAGGGCCTTTGGTATGTTGTTAGTAGTTCTTCCACTTTTCCCAAAATGGACATTCTGCAGGGTAATTGTACATTGAGAAAAATGAAATAATCAAGCCTTTCAGTTTAGATTACTGAACACAAGCTGTGAGTTGGTATTGATTCCAGGAGACCCAAATTATTATCTTGCCCACTAGACAGAGTAGGGGCTTATGTAGGTCAGGTGATCAATGGAATTTTAGCTGGGTCAGTCTCTCAGTTGGTTCAAGTAGGTCATTGAGTACACCCTATATATTTTTCCAGTTCTAGAATCTATAATTAGAATGCTTGGCCTGACCTGTGGTGGTGCAGTGGACAGAGCATCTACCTGGAATGCTGAGGTCACCAGTTCAAAACCTTGAGCTTGCTTGGCCAAGGTACACATGGGAGTTGATGCTTCCTGCTTCTATCCCCTTCTCTTTCTCTCTATCCCCTCTTTAAAATGAATAAAATCTTTTAAAAAATTAGAATAGGTTTGCTTAACATTAGGCAGACTCTCTACATTGTTTTTGAACCTGTGAAATGAGGATTATTGTAATGGGAAAGGCCAACTGGAAGCATGTACAACTGTCACTATCTAGGAAAATATTAAATTAAAGAGAATTACTGCATTGCTTGAGAGATGCAGAGATAGGTGCCATCATTAAGGACTTGAAAGGGGTAGGTGTGGTGCTTTCCATCAATCCCCAGTCAACTGCCTATTTGGACTGTGCATAAGATCTTGGAAGATGACAGTGAAGCATCTACCACAAGCTTAACTATGTGATGACTCCACCGCAGCTGTGTACTAGACGTTTCATTGATTGTGCAGATTAATACATCTCATATATAATATGCAGTTATTGATATTGCATATACTTCTCCAACTCTGTACTTAAGGCTCCCCAAAATATCATATGACATTAAGGAATTTCAAATTAAAACAACATCAAGGTATTATTACACATCTATTATAATGGCCAAAATTCTAAACACTGACAATGCCAAAGACTGATGAGAATGTAGAGCAACAAGAACTCTCATTCTTTGGAAAGAACAATGATACAGGCAAATTTGAAGAGAGCTTAATAGTTTCTTACAAAATTAGACCTAATTTTACTATATGATCCAGTAATTGAACTCCTTAGTATTTACCCAAATTAATGGAAATCTTATATCAACACACAAAACTACACGTGAACAATTACAGCAACTTTATTCATAATTACCAAAATTTGAAAGCAACCAAAATATTCTTCAGTTGGTTATTGGATAAACAAACTGTGTTACATACACATAATGACATGTTATCCAGTGCTAATAAAAACAAGCTATGAAGGCATGAAGAAACTTTAATACATATCAGAGAAAGAAATAAAACTGGCAAGGTTGTCTACTTTAAAACTCCACATATATGACATTCTGGAAATAACAAATCTTTAGAGACTATAAAAGAGCAGTTGTTGCCAGCCAATGGGTAAGTGGGGTAAATAGGCAGAGCACAGACAACATTTATGAAAGTAAAAATTATTCTACATGATTCCACATTGGTAGATAAATTTCATTTTCAATTCTTTAAACCTATAGAATGTTAATTTTAACAAATTTAGCAATGTCTTGGGGGGATGTCCCTATTGGATAAAGTTATATATGTGGGTATATACTAGAAGTATCTATGTTTTTCACTCAATTTTTCAGTGAACCTAAAATTTGTTTTTATTTATTTATTTTATTTGTCTAAATATCTACCTTATATATTTTTTATTTTTATGTAGAAAATTAAATTCAGCAGGGTGAAATTGCTCAATGAGTACATAGGTTTCAGGTAAACATCATGATAGCACTTGAAATGTTGATTACATTCTATACCCGTTAACCAGTGTCAAATCATTGTCCATTACCACATACTTATCCCTCTTGGCTCTCTTTTCACCACCCCCTCCCCTACAACACCCTCCCCCTGATAACCACTTCACTTTTACTTATGTCCATGAGTGTCAGTTTATATCCCACTTATTTGTGAAATAATATAATCCTTAGCTTTTTTTTATTTACTTATTTTACTCATTAAAATGTTCTCAAGGCCCATCCTTGTTGTCATAATGGCAATATGTCATTTTTATATGGCTGAATAGTATTCCATTGTATAAATGTACTATATCTTTTTTATTCAATCCTCTATTGAAGGACACTTTGGTTGTATCCACATCTTGATCACTGTGAATAATGCTGTGATGAACATGGGAATCCATGTATCTCTACGTACCAATGTTCTCAAGTTTTTTGAGTAGATACACAGTAGAGGGATTTCTGAGTCCTATAGTAGTTCTAATTTTAATTTTTGAAGAACCATCATACTTTCTACTATAATGGCTGTGCCAGTTTACATTCCTACAAGCAGTGAATTTGATGTTGCAAATATCACAGCCTCTCCAAAACTTATTACCTATCTTGTTGATAATAGCCTATCTAACAGGTATGAAGATGTATCTCATTGTAGTTTGATTGGCATTTCTCCAATAGCTAGTGAAGTTGAGCATTTTCATATATCTCTTGGCCATTTGTATGTCATCTTGGGAGAAGTGTCTTTTCAGGTCTTCTCCCCAATTTTTAATGGGATTCTTTGTCACTGAACTTTGTTAGTTCTTTATATATTTTGAATATCAACCCCTTATTGGAGTTGTTTGCATATACCATTTGGTAATGTGCCTTTTTGTTGTTTTCTCAGTTTCTGTTGCCTTACAGAATCTTTTTAGTTTGATATATGATAGTTCCATTCATTTACTGTTGCCTTTACTTCTTTTGCTTTTGGGGTCAAAATTAAAAATTGTTTTTTATGGCCAAGGTCTATGAGTATAGTACCTATGTTTTCTTCAATGTCATTTATTTTTTTCAGATCTTATATTTAGGTTTCTGATCCATTTCGAATTAATTTTTGCGCAGGGAACCAAACTGTAGTCAAATATTGTTCTTTTGCATGTGGCTATTCAGTTTTCTTAGCATCATTTATTGAAGTGGTTTTCTTTGCTCCATTGTGTGTTTTTGGCAACTGTGTCAAAGACTATTTGCCCATATATATGTTGTTTTATTTTGGGGCTCTCAGTTCTGTTCTACTCGTTTGTATGTCTGTTTTTCAGCCAATATCATGCTGTTTTGATTATTGTGGGTCTATAGTATAATTTGAAGTAAAGTAGTGTGATAGTCCTGGTTTCATTTTTTTTTTCTTGAGATTTCTTTGGCTTTTCAGGTTTTTTTTTATGGTTCTATACAAACCTAGTGATTTTTCATTCTATTTCTTTAATAAATGAAATTGGGATTTTGAAGGGGATTGCATTAATATTGTATATTGCTTTGGGTAATGTGGCCAATACTACTGTGTTGATTCTTCTAATCCATAAACATGGAATATTTCCCCATTTTGTTATGTATTCTCCAATTTATGTCAATAATACTTTCTATTTCTTGGTCTATAGGTTGTTCATAACCTTTGTTAAGTTTATCTCTAAGTATTTTATTTTTGTTGTTATTGCAGTTGTAAAGTGAATGTTATATTTAGTTCATTTTCTGATGTTTCATCATTGGCATATAGGAAAGCTGTGGACTTTTATATATTGATTTTGTATCCTGTTATTTTACTGTATTGGCTTATTGTTTCTAATAGTTTTTTTGGTGGCATCTTTGGAGTTTTCTATATACAGGATTATGTCATCTGCAAAAAGAGATATCTTTATTTCTTTCCTATATAAATGTCTATTTTTTTCCACTTGACTGATTACTCTGTCTAAAACTTCCAGAACTACATTGAATAAGAGTGGAGAGAGTGGGCAACCTTGTCTTGTTCCTAATTTTAGAGAAAGAGTCTTCATTTTTTTTCACCATTAGTATGGTAGAGCTGATGGTTTGTCATATCTGGCCTTTATCATGTTAAAGTTTTTTTCCTTCTATTTTGATTTTATTGAGTGTTTCAAACATAAAGGTATGTCATATCATATTGAATGCATTTTCTGCATTGATTGATAGAATCATATAATTTTTGTTCTTTGTTTTGTTGATGTGGAGTACTACACATCTGTATGTTGAACAATCCTTGTACTTCTACAATAAATCCCACTTGACTGTGATGTATTTTGTGTGTGTGTGTGGTGTTGTATTAAATTTGCAAGTTTTTTTTTTTAGAATTTTTGCATCTGTATTCATTAGAGATATTGGTCTGTAGTTTGTATGTGTGTATGTTGTCCTTGACAGGTTCTGATATAAGGGTTATGTTGGTCTCATAAATTGTGTTGGGATTATTATTTCTACTTCTAATTTTTGGAGGACTTTGAGAAAAATAGGTACCACACCTTTTTTGAATGTATGGTAGAATTTACTAGTGTAGCCATCTGGCTCTGGGCTTTTGTTTTTTAGGGAGGCTTTGATCATTGTTTCTATTTCTTACCTGTTTATAGGTTTATTTAGGTTTTCCAGTTCTTTGTGACTTTTTCTAGAAAGATCATATAGTTCTAAGAATTTATCCATTTCCTCTAGCTTGTTGAATTTGTTGGTATATATCATAATATTCTAATATGATCTTTTGTTTATCTATTATGTGTGTGGTAATTTATCCTCTTTAATTTCAGATTTTGTTTTTACAAGTCCTTCCTCTTTTTAACTTAATGAATCTAGCCAGTGGTTTGTTGATTTTATTGATTTTTTTTAAAGAACCAGATTTTTATCATATTAATCTCTTCTATGTATTTTTGTTCTCTATTTCATTAGGTCTGCTCTAATTTTTACTATTCTCTTTCTTCTGCTGACTTTGGTGTGCCTGTTTTTGTTCTTTTTCTAGTTCCTTAAGATGTGATGTTAGGTTGTTTACATGAGATCTCTCTTGTTTTTTTTTATATAAGCCTGTAATGATATAAACTCTCCTGTTATTATTGCTTTTACTGCATCCCAGAAATTTTGATATGTCGTGCTGTCATTTTCACTTGTCTGTATAAAGATTCAATATCTCCTTTTATTTCTTTTTTGACCCAGTCATTTTTTAGAAGTATGTTGTTTAATTTCCACATTTTTGTGGGTTTATTTAATTCTTTTTTACAGTTGAATTCTAATTCCAAAGTCTTATGGTTAGAAAATATACTTGGTATATTTCAATCTTCCTGAATTTATTGATGTTATTTTTGTGTCCCAATGTGTGGTCTATCCTTGAGAATTTTCTATGCACACTGAAGATCATATAATCTGATAATTTTATTTTATTTTTTATTTTTCTGAAGTGTGAAGTAGGAAGGCAGAGAGACAGACTTTGGTATGTGCCCACCTGGAATCTACCCAGCAAGCCCAATAGGGGCCACGTTCTACCCATATGGGGCATTACTCCATTGCAACTGGAGCCATTCTAACATCTGAGGCAGAGGCCATAGAGCCATCCTTAGCACCCGGGCAAACTTTGCTCCAATGGAGCCTTGGTTGTGGGAGGGAAAGGGAGTGATAGAGGGAAAGAAGAGGGGAAAAGGTGGAGAAGCATGTGGGTGCTTCTTCTGTGAGCTCTGGCCAAGAATCAAACCTGAGACTTTACACACTGGGTTGATGCTCTACCAATGGGCTATCCTGCCAGGGCCTCTGATTATCTTTTTAAATTTTTATTTTTTCATTTTATAGAAGGGGGAGAGAGAGAGAGAGCAAGAGAGGTGAAGGAGGAGCAGGACATATCACTTCCCAGGTGTGCCTTGACATGGCACACCCACAGTTTCAAACTGGTGACCTCAGGATTTCAGGTCATCGCTTTATCCACTGCGCTACCACAGGTCGAGCAAATGTGATGTTATTAAATGAAATGACCCATAAATGTTAATTATGTGCATTTGGTCCAATTTTTCATATAAGGCTAATTTTTAAGTTATTTTCTGTTTGGATAATCTATATGAAGTCGTCAATGTTATGTTTAAATCTCCAAATATCATTGTTTTTTTGTGTGCTTCTATATTTTGATTAGTTAATAGAGGTCTTATGCATTTTGGTGCTCCTTTGTTCAATGCATATAAATTAAGAATTGTTATATCTCCTTAAAACAATGTCCCGAGATGACGTCAGAGTAATGGCGGGGTAGGAAGCAATACGGATAAATCTCCCCCCAAACTCAACAAGATTTTCAACCAGAAACAGAAAAACCTGTCCTTGGAGCCTCCAGATGTTTCGCAATACATCCGAAGGTATGGTTGAGCGAAAAATTGGCTAAATATATAACCAAACCCAGAAGGAAATAGGGAGTAAGAAATGCTCCGCCTTCCTCACTAACCTTAACTGAGCAGCTTTCTCTGGAAACTGTGAATATAGAAACTGAGGCGAGCAAAGGGGATGAATAGATCCAGGCCGCAGTACAAATGGCTGAACCAGGCTGTGGCACAAAGATCGAAGCCAAGGAAAAACTGTTCCTGTGGCAACCTGGGCAATACAAGCAACACTCGCGCCAAACCCAGACAAAGAAAGACAAGCAGGGCAGCCATTTTACCCAATCTCCTGGTCGGCACGCACAGATAGTTGGTGAGAGATTTCTTCCAAAGCCCCGGGAGTGGGTGCCCATGTTACCCCACAGAGAGGCAGAGTCAGAGGCCTTGGTGTGGGCCGAAAGCGGAATCTCTGGGCAGCCCCAGTGCCCTGGGAAAGCTGCGCACGGGAGGGAGCGAGAACTAATTCCAACGGTGGAACTTTTCCATGCTGGTAGGGGATTCACTCAGAGGGAAACGCGGCCAGCCTGATATCCTGGTCTGCATGTGCAGATAGCGAGAGATTCCTCCAAGTGCCTCGGCAGTGCGCGCCCATGTTATCGCACAGAGGGGCACAGTCAGGGGCCTTTGTGTGGGCCAAAGCAGAATCTCGGGCTGCTCTAGTGCCTTGCAAAAGCCGTGTATGGGGAGGGAGTGAGACTCAATTCCAATGCTGCAACTTGTCCATGCGGTTGGGGGTTTTACTCAGAGCGTGAGACTGCTGGCCGGATATCCTGGTCTGCACGCACAGATACTGAGCGAGAGTTTCCTCCAAGCGCCCTGGAAGTGGGTGCCTGCCTGTGTTACCGGACAGAGTAGCAGAGCCAGAGGTCTTTGAGTGGGCAGAAACCCCACCTGATTATGCTAGCAGCTCTGGCTGACTGAGCCTTACTCAGAGCCTGTGCTGAGTGGTTATAGAGTGGGGAGATGGCAGCTCTTTGAGCCTCTTACTATCCAGGCAGAGGCAGCAGCAACCCTATAGCTGGATTATCAGGCTACTAATTGAGGAAGGAAAGACTAGGAGAAAGGCTCAAGGAACATGGACTCTCTCACTGTCAGAGCCTATAAATGCTAATGAGCCTCGATTGCCAACGAGACTAAAGCACAATACATGACATCGCCATAGAGATTTATCAACTGCAAACCTCTACCTGAGTGTGCCAAAGGGGCAGAACCCGGGGTACAGAGTCACCGACCAGGAAGAAGGAGAGAAAAGAAAAAGCAAGAAGATAACCTCTCAAAATCAAGAATAATCTGCAGACTTTATAACCTATCCCATTTTATTATGTTTGTTCGTTTGTTTCTCTTATCTTCATCCTTGATTTTTTTTTTCCTCCTCCAATTTGGCTGATTAACTTTCTGCCAGTCTTACTCTCTCCTCTCCTTGAACTACACTACCCATAAGTGTTACATCTCCCATTATCTTTTCTTTCCTCTTCCTTTCTCTCTATGAGGGCTGCACTCCAAAACCCTTAACTCTCTCTCTCTCTCTTTCTCTCTCCTCTTTTCTCTTTTTTCTTCTTTTAGTGGTTCCCTCTTTTTTTCTATCTCTCTCTTTCTTTTCTCCTTCTATATTAGTTTCTTCCTTTCTCCTTTACATCTCCTCTCATTCAAACCTCAATAACAAACAAATTATCCTATCTGGGACTCAAACTTATGTTTATGGCATTTTGGGGGTTTTTTATGTCACCTTTTTAACTCACTAGCAGTGCTCCCATCCCTGGCACTCCATTTTATCTAGTTCTTGTTCCACTAAATACAATAGTAATTTCTTAATTTGTCCCCCCATTTTTCTGTTTCCCTCTTATTGCTCTCATCATAACTCTTAGTCAACCAACACCTAAAAGCAAATCATTTTATTCTTGACCCAAATTTTTTCCTTATTTGCTTTTTGTGGATCCATACCTCCCCTTTTTTTGCCCCTTTATTACTTTTCCCCAATTCAGGCCCTCCATTACAGGCATTGTTTGTTATAATTCACAGTTCACCACAAGATTTTCTCAAGAAAGAGGGGAGAGGAGAGGAGAGGAAAAAAGGAGAGGAAGAATAATTTCCTTTTTTTTACTTTTATTTTTCTTTATTTTATTATTAATTTTTTTAAAAAAACCAACTCTTCAATTTTTTATTTTTTTAACTTTTTATTCTTTATTAAGTCTCATTAATACTATCAACAAAACCACCCTCAGATGCCATTAAGGAAGAGAAAATCGAATATCATGGATACAAAAGAAAGAGAGGTAACACAGCTAGATTAGGAAAAATCTATGGAGAAAAAATTTAATATATTGGAAACCTTGGAGCTAAATGACAGAGAATTCAAGATAGAAATCCTAAAAATCCTCTGAGATATACAAGAAAACATAGAAAGGCAATTTAGGGAGCTTAGAAAACAACTCAATGAGCACAAAGAATATATGTCCAAGGAAATTGAAACTATAAAAACAAATCAAACAGAGATGAAAAACTCAATTCACGAGCTGAAAAACAAAGTAACAAGCTTAGCTAAAAGAACAGGTCAGATAGAAGAGAGAACTAGTGAAATAGAAGACAAGCAACTTGAGGCACAACACAGAGAAGAAGAAAGAGACTCAAAAATTAAAAAAATGAGATAGCCCTACAAGAATTATCTGACTCCATCAAAAAGAATAACATAAGAATAATAGGTATATCAGAGGGAGAAGAGAGAGAAAACGGAATGGAGAACATACTCAAACAAATAATAGATGAGAACTTCCCAAGCCTGTGGAAAGAACAAAAGCCTCAAGTTCAAGAAACAAACAGAACTCCGAGTTTTCTTAACCCCAACAAACCTACTCCAAGGCACATCATAATAAAATTGGCACAATCCAACAGCAAAGAAAAAATTATCAAGGCAGGCAGGGAAAAGAAGAATACAACATATAAAGGAAGGCCCATTAGATTATCATCAGATTTCTCAGCAGAAACTCTACAAGCTGGAAGAGAGTGGACCCCAATATTTAAAGTCCTGAAAGAGAGGAACTTTCAGCCACGAATACTATACCCATCAAAGCTATCCTTTAAATGTGAAGGAGAAATAAGAACATTCACAGATACAGAGAAGATGAGGGAATTTATCATCAGAAAACCCCCACTCCAGGAATTACTAAAGGGGGTTCTCCAATCAGATACAAAGAACAAAAAAAAAACACAAAGCCACAAGTAAAAGCTCCAAGAAGAACACAATAAAACCAAATTTAAACTGTGACAACAACAAAAAGAAAGGGGAGGAGAAGATGGAGATTAACAGTAACAAAGGACGATGGAGTGCAAAAGTACTCACAAAATAGTTTGCTACAATGAACAGGGTAGGAACCCTTTTTTTAATTTTTTTTATTTTTTCTTTATTTTTTATTTATTTTTTAATTTTATTTATTCATTTTAGAGAGGAGAGAGAGAGAGAGAGAGAGAGAGGAGAGAGGAGCTGGAAGCATCAACTCCCATATGTGCTTTGACCAGGCAAGCCCAGGGTTTCGAACCGGCGACCTCAGCATTTCCAGGTCGACGCTTTATCCATTGCACCATCACAGGTCAGGCATAGGAACCCTTTTCATTACTTAAAGGTAACCACCATTGAAAAAACCACCACAGAAGCACATGAGATGAAAAAGATAGCAACAGAGGAAAGATGTATGGAATACAACCAAATAAAAACAAAAGATGGAAAAACGAAAGAGAAGAATCAAACAAGGCACAAAACTAACAGAAAGCAATATATAAAATGGCAATAGGGAACTCACAATTGTCAATAATTACACTAAATGTGAATGCATTAAACTCACCAATAAAAAGGCACAGAGTAGCAGAATGGATTAAAAAAGAAAATACAACTGTATGCTGCCAACAGGAAACTCATCTAAGTAACAAGGATAAAAACAAATGCAAAGTGAAAGGCTGGAAAACAATACTCCAAGCAAATAACATCCAAAAAAAAGGAGGCATAGCAATACTGATATCTGATAATGCTGACTACAAGACAGCAAAAATACTCAGAGACAAAAATGGCCATTTCATAATGGCTAAGGGGACACTGGATCAAGAAGACATAACAATTCTTAATATATATGCACCAAACCAAGGAGCACCAAAATATATCACACACCTACTTATTGACCTTAAAACAAAAACTGACAAAAATACAATCATACTTGGAGACCTCAATACACCGCTGACGGCTCTAGATCGGTCATCCAAACAGAGAATCAACAAAGACATAGTGGCCTTAAACAAAACACTAGAGCACCTGGATATGATAGACATCTACAGGACATTTCATCCCAAAGTGACTGAGTATACATTTTTCTCCAGTGTACATGGATCATTCTCAAGAATTGACCATATGTTGGGCCACAAAAACAACATCAGCAAATTCAGAAAAACTGAAGTTGTACCAAGCATATTTTCTGATCATAAAGCCTTGAAACTAGAATTCAACTGCAAAAAAGAGGAAAAAAATCCCACAAAAATGTGGAAACTAAACAACATACTTTTAAAAAATGAATGGGTCAAAGAAGAAATAAGTGCAGAGATCAAAAGATATATACAGACTAATGAAAAAGACAATACGACATATCAGAATCTATGGGATGCAGCAAAAGCAGTGATAAGAGGGAAGTTCATATCCCTTCAGGCATATATGAACAAACAAGAGAGAGCCCAAGTAAACCACTTAACTTCACACCTTAAGGAACTAGAAAAAGAAGAACAAAGACAACCCAAAACCAGCCGAAGAAAGGAGATAATAAAAATCAGAGCAGAAATAAATGAATTAGAGAACAAAAAAAGTATAGAAAAAATTAATAGAACAAGGAGCTGGTTCTTTGAAAAAATCAACAAAATTGACAAACCGTTGGCAAGACTTACCAAGGAAAAAAGAGAAAGAACTCATATAAACACAATTTAAAATGAAAGAGGAGAATTCACCACAGACACCGTAGATATACAAAGAATTATTGTAGAATACTATGAAAAACTTTATGCCACTAAATTCAACAACCTAGAAGAAATGGATAAATTCCTAGAACAATACAACCTTCCTAGACTGAGTTTAGAAGAAGCAGAAAGCCTAAACAGACCTATTAGTAGAGAAAAAATAGAAAAAAACCATTAAAAACCTCCCCAAAAATAAAAGTTCAGGCCCTGACGGCTATACCAGCAAATTTTATCAAACATTCAAAGAAGACTTGGTTCCTATTCTACTCAAAGTCCTCCAAAAAATTGAAGAAGAAGCAATACTTCCAAACACATTTTAGGAGGACAGCATAACCCTCTTACCAAAACCAGGCAAGGATGGCACAAAAAAAGAAACCTACAGACCAATGTCTCTAATGAATACAGATGCTAAAGTACTAAACAAAATACTAGTAAATCGAATACAAGAACATATTAAAAAAATAATACATCATGATCAAGTGGGATTCATCCCAGAATTCAAGGATGGTTCAACATACGTAAAACGGTTAATGTAATACACCATATCAACAAAACAAAGAATAAAAACCACATGATCTTATCAATAGACGCAGAAAAGGCTTTCGATAAAATACAACACAATTTTATGTTTAAGACTCTCAACAAAATGGGTATAGAGGGAAAATATCTCAACATGATAAAAGCCATATATGATAAACCATCAGCTAACATCATATTAAATAGCACTAAACTGAAGGCTTTCCCCCTTAAATCAGGAACAAGACAGGGATGTCCACTCTCTCCCCTCTTATTTAATGTGGTACTAGAGGTTCTAGCCAGAGCAATCAGACAAGACAACGAAATAAAAGGCATCCATATCGGAAAAGAAGAAGTAAAGGTATCACTTTTTGCAGATGATATGATCCTATACATCGAAAACCCCAATGAATCCACAAAAAGACTACTAGAAACAATAAGCCAATACAGTAAGGTCGCAGGATACAAAATTAACATACAGAAGTCAATAGCCTTTCTATATGCCAACAATGAAACATTTGAGAATGAACTCAAAAGAATAATTCCCTTCACGATTGCAACAAAAAAATAAAATACTTAGGAATAAACATAACAAAGAATATAAAGGACTTATATAATGAAAACTATAAACCATTGTTAAGGAAATTCGAAAAAGATATAATGAGATTGAAGAATATTTCTTGTTCTTACCTAGGAAGAATAAATATAATCAAGATGGCTATATTACCCAAAGCAATATACAAATTTAATGCAATTCCCATCAAACTTCCAATGACATTTTTTAAAGAAATAGAGCAAAAAATCATCAGATTTATATGGAAGTATAAAAAACCCTGAATAGCCAAAGCAATCCTAAAGAAAAAGAATGGAGCTGGGGGCATTACAATACCTGACTTCAAACTCTATTATAGGGCCACGACAATCAAAACTGCATGGTATTGGCAGAAAAATAGACACTCAGACCAATGGAACAGAATAGAAAGTCCAGAAATAAAACCACATATATATATAGTCAAATAATTTTTGATAAAGGGGCCAACAACACACAATGAAGAAAAGAAAGCCTCTTTAATAAATGGTGCTGGGAAAACTGGAAAGCCATATGCAAAACAATGAAACTGGACTACAGTTTGTCCTCCTGTACTAAAATTAACACAAAATGGATCAAAGATCTAAACATAAGACCTGAAACAATTAAGTACATAGAAGAAGACATAGGTACTCAACTCATGGACCTGGGTTTTAAAGAGCATTTTATGAATTTGACTCCACAGGCAAGAGAAGTGAAGGCAAAAATTAATGAATGGGACTATATCAGACTAAGAAGTTTTTGCTCAGCAAGAGAAACTGATAACAAAATAAACAGACAGCCAACTAAATGGGAAATGATATTTTCAAACAACAGCTCAGATAAGGGCCTAATATCCAAAATATACAAAGAACTCATAAAACTCAACAACAAACAAACAAACAATCCAATAAAAAAATGGGAAGAGGATATGAACAGACACTTCTCCCAGGAAGAAATACAAATGGCCAACAGATATATGAAAAGAGGCTCATCTTCTTTAGCTATTAGAGAAATGCAAATCAAAACGGCAATGAGATACCACCTCACACCTGTTCGGTTAGCTATTATTGGCAAGACAGGTAATAGAAAATGTTGGAGAGGCTGTGGAGAAATAGGAACCCTCATCCACTGTTGGTGGGAATGTAAAGTAGTACAACCATTATGGAGGAAAGTATGGTGGTTCCTCAAAAAACTGAAAATTGAACTACCTTATGACCCAGCAATCCCTCTACTGGGTATATACCCCAAAAACTCAGAAACATTGATACGTAAAGACACATGCAGCCCCATGTTTATTGCAGCATTGTTCACAGTGG